>NW_911749.1:0-1165 GCF_000209065.1 Trypanosoma cruzi | reverse complement strand
ACGGTCTCCCACTGGGGGTCTTGTTCGGCGAAACTGCAGCAAGTCTTTCAATGACGAACCCAAATGTAGCAGAAACAGTAGATGTTAGGGAAGGAAAATCGTGCCTTTGCAGGTCACCCGTCACAAATGTGCAGGTCGATTTACGTGTTGCCATATCTGAGGCCCAAAATTTGACAAAGTCAGCCGAAGATTCGCATCCTCGCCTAACAAAGGGCAGGGCTGCGGACCGACAGGCCTTACCAAATGCGCCAGGCTTCCCATAGAAAGGATCGTAGTGTATATCCGATGCAAAATTAACCTGCATGCCTCTGCACCATCCGGGAAAAAAGAAAAACAATAGTAAAAACAAAAGTAAAGACAACTGTGCCATTTTCGCTTGCCTTCCTTTGACTCCTTATCAATTCAGCACGGGGAGAAGAAAAGCAACAGTCGTTTCACAGGCGTCTGTCTCTGTTGCCCCGGCCTGGTCAAGTGGCCTCCCAAGACCCCGCCCGCACTCAGGTTTATTCCACACCCACCGCGTGGAGGTGCACTCAGACAGGGGGGGGGGCGCTCAATGCAAAGCTGCCCCTCGCAAACACTCCCTTATTTGTTGCTCCTCCACTTTTTCCCCATTCTCACTCGTTTTTATTCGGTGGACAATGGCTGCACCCACAGTCACTCATTTCCCTCTCGGGGGTGGGTGAGATCCCACATAAACACACACGCACCAAATAGAGAACTGAGAAAACAAAAGCAAAAAAAAAAAAAACGCACCCTTTTGCTCACAAGAGACACCCACTTCTGACCGACGTTTATCAAAAACGACGCGGCGCACGCACGCGAGAAGCGGCGCGGTCGGTGGGGTGGAATAAAAAAAAATTGCGCGTGTGGCAAATACAAAAAGATGAAATCGACGGCCATCGAGCAAAAAGGGTGAGTGACGGCAAAAGAAACAATTTAAACTGGCACAACAGAAAGCCGCATCAATCCACAGGGCGGGCCATTCCCAAATATCCTCTCTCGTCATCTACGCATGGAAGGAAGTGCGACCACTGTGAAGGCGGTTTCCGCTAACTGAACTCCTCCTCTGTGTGTTCCAAAAACAGCCTGTGTCGCCCCTTTCCCGCTCCCACAACAACAGGGTGGGTGAAATATAATCTTGTAGTGCGATATCATGTAGCCG
>NW_911748.1:0-1165 GCF_000209065.1 Trypanosoma cruzi | reverse complement strand
TTCTAGGAGCTGTGGAGGAAATGATCGCGGGAAAGGCTGGCTATTAAAATTAATATGTATCTTGATAAAACGAATACACTTTTTACGACACTTTTCTACCGTATGATTTTTGGCAAGAACACGACTTTAGGGGATTAGGGAACCGATAACCGCCAGATAATTTCGTAAATTTAATTTTACCATCTCACCCACTCTCTTTTGATTCCCACATTGCGGTGGGGTCTTGTGGCTGGAGAGCCCCAAAGTTTGACACTTCGTAAATTATTATTAATATATGTATGTATGTATCCAATCCGAATAGAGTGCAGCATGTCACGAGAGTGGCTATCGGAATACATATGTGTACATATACTTACTTGGGCAAAGCTTGAGGGTGTGGTGAGCCCACTGCTTTTTCACTTACCCCTTCTTCCCCTTGTATTGCTTGATTTTCGTAAATAACTTTACGATCCGGTCAATCGCCCTAGGCGAATATTTGCATCTGTTTGCTCTTACCTCCCTCTGGTGCGAATTGGTGTGCCTCTTTGATTGGACTCCTTCCTTATGCCCCAAGCAAGGTGACACATGTTTTATTATGGCGGCTGCGCGCCACAGCCATCCATTGCTTCCTTCGCCGGCGGTGTCTTTGATTGCTGGTTTGCGTGGCGAGGTGTTAATTTGTGTGACTGCTCATGTGACCCACTCGTGTTGCAGGATGGCTGTGTGGGAGGAGCTCGTTCATTTTCACGCTGCCGCGTAACTGAGGGTGAGTGCTGGTAGCCACTGAACGGCGTTGCGCCTTGTGTGCCGGCTGCTGTGCTTCCACGTTGTGCTGAGATGCTTGAGGGGGCAATTGTTTTCCTTTTTTGTTTGCATCCCGCTCGTCTGGTCATGGCGGCTGCAACGAGACTCTGCGGCAGCCTGATCGTTGCGGGTGTTACATCTCCTGCTGTTGTCTCCTCGTTGTGTCGGTGGGGAGGAGGCGGGCGACGGCGTCGGTGGAGTGGCGCTGCGGTGGGAGAAGGAAGGCACTGACCGCCGCTGACGGCGACCGTCTTTGCTGCCGGCGATCTGACGAGATGACCTCACCGTTGTCACACCCAACTGAGATCGATGCGGGCCGCACCGCCTCTCTCTTCCCTCCCTCCATTCCCCAGTTTCCTGCAGACACACGAACTGCGCGGCG
>NW_911747.1:0-1165 GCF_000209065.1 Trypanosoma cruzi | reverse complement strand
CACCTTTTGCACACATGCACTTTGGAATGCTGAATGCGGATGGGGAACTTGAAACGAATAAGTGGGTGGGCCCTAATTCCCACCCAAAGGATAAATTGCCGTTGGACCTGATGCTACCTGTGCGTCGCTGTCGTCTGGGCCCAAGTGACGCCCCATGTCCGTTTGACATTGTGGGCTACCTGACGTTGCGTAATAGAGGTGAGTACGTGCGTCGTTCCAGGGAGGGTAGTTGTCTACTGGTGAAGAAGAAGTGGAGCAAGGCTCGGAGAGTTAATCAGGTCAAAAAGGTTCAACTTCTTCATGACTGCGGGTATAATAGCATGATTCGTTTGGTGAAGCGATTCGTCGATTCGGATTATGATACATGTTGATGTTCAATCCCATTACTTCCCACCTCTGTGTGTGTGTGTGTGTGTGTGTGTGTGTCTGTAATTTCCGTTTATCGTGTTTTTATTGAGACAGTCCTTGAGAATATATATATTTACATATCCCTTTTTGTCTACGGTCATCTTTTTTTTTTTTTTTTTTCTTTCTTGGCTTACCTTTGAATCTGTGTGATCCTATGTTTTGTTGTTTTTCTTTATGATCACCACCACAAATATGTTAAAAAGCGGTGGGCTTCATTGTGAAAAACAGCTATGCCGTCTGTCTCCGAGGCCAAGCGGGAGTACGAGGAGCGTTTCAATGGCTGCCTCACCAAGTACGGCCGCGTGCTTTTCTGCCTGATGGATAACGTCCGCTCGCAGCAGGTGCATGACGTTCGTCGCGACCTCCGTGGTTTGGGTGAACTTGTGATGGGCAAGAAGACGCTCCAGAAGAAGATTGTGGAGAGGCGCGCGGAGGACAAGAAGGCCAGCGCGTACGACAAGTTGCTTTACAACACGTGCATCGAAAAGAAGCTGTTGTGCGGCAACACCGCCCTCATCTTTACGAATGAGGAGATCCCAGTCATCACGGCCGTGCTGGACAAGCACCGCGTACAGGCCCCCGCCCGTGTGGGCGCCATCGCCCCATGCGACGTCATTGTCCCCGCTGGTAACACCGGCATGGAGCCCAAGGCGACATCCTTCTTCCAGGCACTGAACATTGCGACGAAGATTGCAAAGGGCACAGTCGAAATTGTGAGTGACAAGAAGGTGCTGAGCGTTGGTGATCGTGTGGACAA
>NW_911746.1:0-1165 GCF_000209065.1 Trypanosoma cruzi | reverse complement strand
GCGTTGTGCGGTTGCCCTGATCGTTCGCAATGATCTCCACGCGCTCGTTCTGCCAAACACCAACGCACGAGTAAGTTGTGCCGAGATCGATGCCGATGGCTCCCTCGTACGTCATTTTCTTCTTCTTTCCTGCTGTTTTTTAAAAGTTAGCTCTCGACCTTGATTGACTCTGGCGTGCTCCGTGGCACAGGGCGGAGGAGCGGGGGAGAAAGGAGGAAAGGAAGCCGGCAGTACAAGGACACGCACACAGGCGGCAGCAGCAACAAAAATGGCAGAGGCAACCGTGGTGCCCTCAACGGCACAAGTGCCGTCGCAATGACAATACAAATAACAACCGTAATAATAATAATAACAATAATAATAATGGAGAGCGAAGAAAAACAATAATAATAATAATAATAATAATAATAATAATGGAGAGGGGAAAAAACCAATAATAAAAATAGTGATGGCAGCTGGGTTTGTCGCAGACCTCTACGCTCTACAAGGGAGAAAACCAACGGGCTATTGGTTCGCGAGCAGACGCCGCCATGAGAACATCTTCGGGGATGCGCTCTCAGTCCACTTCCTCCACCTTCGGTCCTGACGAAGACGACGGGTTCGCGCCGCCAGGCATGCCCCCGGGCATACCACCAGGCATACCTCCGGGCATTCCACCAGGCATACCTCCGGGCATTCCACCAGGCATACCTCTGGGCATACCGCCGCCCGCTCCCAAGCCCTGGTACATCTTCGTCATGATGGGCGTGCACAGGTTTTCCAGCTCCTTCTGGCGGTGCTCGTACTCCTCCTTGCTGGCCTCCTGGTTGTTGTTCAGCCATTGCAGTGCCTCCTCCACGGCACTCGTAATCGTGTTCTTGTCGGCCTCCTCAATCTTGCCAGCGACGTTCGGCTCGTTTACGGTGTTCTTCATCGAAAATGCGTAGTTCTCAAGACCATTCTTTGCGTCAATGCGCTCGCGCTGTTCCTTGTCCTGCGCCTCGTACTTGGCAGCCTCGGACACCATGCGCTCAATGTCCGCCTTGCTCAGGCGGCCCTTGTCGTTCGTGATGACAATCTGGTTGCGCTTGCCGGTGCCCTTCTCCTCCGCGGACACGTTCAGGATGCCGTTGGCGTCGAGGTCAAAGGTCACCTCAATCTGGGGCACACCGCGCGGCGCCGGCGG
>NW_911745.1:0-1165 GCF_000209065.1 Trypanosoma cruzi | reverse complement strand
TGAATGGTGGGAGTCAGAGGCACTCTCTGTCAATATCTGTTTGCGTGTTCACACACTGGACACCAAACAACCCTGAACTATCCGCTGCTTGGAGGAATTTCGCGAGCTCTTGCCCACACGGGTGCTGCAGTCGGCTGATCGTTTTCGAGCGGCTGCTGCATCACACGTTGTGGTCCAAATTTTTGTTTCCGATTGTGAATGGTGGGAGTCAGAGACACTCTCTGTCAATATCTGTTTGCGTGTTCACACACTGGACACCAAACAACCCTGAACTATCCGCTGCTTGGAGGAATTTCGCGAGCTCTTGCCCACAAGGGTGCTGCACTCGGCTGATCGTTTTCGAGCGGCTGCTGCATCACACGTTGTGGTCCAAATTTTTGTTTCCAATTATGAATGGTGGGAGTCAGAGGTACTCTCTGTCAATATCTGTTTGCGTGTTCACACACTGGACACCAAACAACTCTGAACTATCCGCTGCTTGGAGGAATTTCGCGAGCTCTTGCCCACACGGGTGCTGCACTCGGCTGATCGTTTTCGAGCGGCTGCTGCATCACACGTTGTGGTCCAAATTTTTGTTTCCGATTGTGAATGGTGGGAGTCAGAGACACACTCTGTCAATATCTGTTTGCGTGTTCACACACTGGACACCAAACAACTCTGAACTATCCGCTGCTTGGAGGAATTTCGCGAGCTCTTGCCCACACGGGTGCTGCACTCGGCTGATCGTTTTCGAGCGGCTGCTGCATCACACGTTGTGGTCCAAATTTTTGTTTCCGATTATGAATGGTGGGAGTCAGAGGTACTCTCTGTCAATATCTGTTTGCGTGTTCACACACTGGACACCAAACAACTCTGAACTATCCGCTGCTTGGAGGAATTTCGCGAGCTCTTGCCCACAAGGGTGCTGCACTCGGCTGATCGTTTTCGAGCGGCTGCTGCATCACACGTTGTGGTCCAAATTTTTGTTTCCGATTGTGAATGGTGGGAGTCAGAGACACTCTCTGTCAATATCTGTTTGCGTGTTCACACACTGGACACCAAACAACCCTGAACTATCCGCTGCTTGGAGGAATTTCGCGAGCTCTTGCCCACACGGGTGCTGCAGTCGGCTGATCGTTTTCGAGCGGCTGCTGCATCACACGTTGTGGTCCAAATTTTTGTTTCC
>NW_911743.1:0-1164 GCF_000209065.1 Trypanosoma cruzi | reverse complement strand
CCCGCAGCACCAGCAGCGCGCCATCCGTCAGCGCACCGGCGTTGTCATTCACTACGACGGCGGACGCGTTGGCCATCACCCCGTTGTCGAACACCAATCCATGCGCGGCGTACACCTGGCTCCCCGACACGCGCAAAACAGCGCCCTCCGACGCCACCACGCGCGCACTCGCGTACAACGCATATTCGCCACCGAACACAGCCGCGTCCAGCGCGACACCGCCGCCGACGAGCTCCAGCACGGCGCCGTCCACCACCACCGTCCGCCCACCAGTCATCACGGTCACGAGGGCAACGCCAGACACAACCAGCACGGACCGCACAAGCCGCAGGCCCGACAGCACCAGCAACGGTGCGTACGGCGAGGACCGCGAGCCGGAAAGATACACAAGCGGCGTCGACCTCGCGGCAACCAGCAGGGAGTCCGTCACAGTCAGCGCGGACCCCGCGGGAAACGTGCCGGTCAGCACAAGCGCACCGTTCAGCGCCTCCACATCGCACACGGAGAGCTCCACCGGCCCGCTCTCGTTGCTCCCCGCCGCCACCGCACCGCGCAACGCTCCTCCGCCCATCACGTACAGCACGGCGCCGTTCTGCAGCGACACGTTCTGCACAACAATCCGCACACCGTCTCGCGCCATCCACGGCACGTAGAGCACCGGACTCACGCCGTCCAGCACAACGTGGCGCAGCGTCACCTCGCTCACACCGGCAGGCACAACGAACACCGACCGCACCGTCAAGTTCTCGCGGACGAACACACTCGACGCGGTGCCCGCAGCGGGCGGCAGCGCGGGAGCTCCCACAGGCACGCACGCCTCGCCGTACCCGCCGCTGCCGCACGCGCACACGCACACACCGTCCTTCATGCTCGCCGTCGCCGTCCCGGGCGCGTAGCAGTGCGTGTCCCTGTCGCAGGCGTCGCACCCAGCAACGTCGATGCTCCCAGCGTCGCCAAAACCAGCCGCTGCGTACTCCTCCGCCGTCGACAGGACTCGCCCACCAGCGTCGTTGCATGCCACCCTCAAATGCGCCCCAGCCGCGAGAGACAGGCTCACCGACAGCATCCGCGGCAGCAGCGCTCGGTTGCGCACAAAGCTCAGCGTGCTCCCAGCAGCGGTCACGGCGCCAGCAGCGTAGAGCATCTCCCTCGAGACGCCGTCGT
>NW_911741.1:0-1164 GCF_000209065.1 Trypanosoma cruzi | reverse complement strand
GTTTATGGCCTGTCGTGCATATTTTCTCGGACATCTCGTTCCGTAATAATCCGTCCAGTGCTTGTACCTCGGGGAAGGCTTTCTGAAAAACCTGCATCCGTTGAAGCCGTTGCCAAAGCGCCAGCCCCGCTGGAGCTGATTGAAGACCAAAAAGCTGCGCAATCCGAGCATTCTTCTCAAACACAGAGTCAGACCCTCGCTCAAAATTCCTTCGTTCCTTGTTAGTATTAGGCACACAGAGAGTTGCCAAAACCGCCCTGGAAGCCGCCGCCGCCGCTTCGCCCCCGTTACCGGTCAAAAAGGCGGCAACACCCAAACAATGGGCATGAAACGCGTAATGTGAGCACTTCCAAAAAACAGCAGCCATTGCCGAATTGGCAATAATCTGACACTCCCTGGAGGGATCGGGGTGTTGTGTGATCTCCTGCATTACCCTCGTAAAGCACTGCAGCGTTGACCATGCGGCGTGCCAACTATTCATTTCAGTCAAAGTTTGCAGGAGATGGCAAAAGACCCTCACCGCACGGTCCGTATTTGGCTTTTCCTTATAAAAATCTTCCCTGTCCGCTTCCAATTCCTTATGCATTGTGATCAAGTGCGGATTATCGGTCTCCACTATCGACGGGATGGGGCTAAGGAGAAACCTCCTAAAAAATCGCACATATGCGTCGGCGATACGCCCAATAGCCCGCTTCAAGTTGTGTTGTTGGCAGTATTTAATCAACTCCGTGGCGGTGTCAAGGTAGATTGGAAGAAGCTTCCTCGAATGACCAATGGCGTTAAAGCTTAAAAGCTCGTTGCCCAGAAATTGCGCGACGGTCTCTGCAGGGACAAGGTAGCGCTCTTTCGCCCGTTGTGCAGGCGACACCCCTGAGAGGGCAGCAAGGATGAGCTCCTCTTCCGAGGGGTTTTCTCCTGTTGCCTTGGCGTTGGTGTGCGCCCTCTCACCCAACGCTCGGAGGTGTTTCATCGCAATTTCAACAATCCGTTTGGTCCCCTCCTCCAGGTGCTGCGAGCCACGCAGTTTGTTGCGGTTCCATTTGAATGCAGGAAAGAAACGGTCCCACCGTAATGCCCTGTTCCTGACTGAAGCAAAGCTCCCGCAGTAAGTCAAGGGCAGCCATGTACATTGGCCCCACTGGACCCCATGCTCCGATAAGGACT
>NW_911740.1:0-1164 GCF_000209065.1 Trypanosoma cruzi | reverse complement strand
TTTTTCTCTCTCTCCCTTCTTGGGCCGCTGAACACAGCGAGTCGGCCGCCTCATCTGCGACAGGCTCTCTCCCCCACCCCTTCTGATGCCCATTTCAGTCAAACGGAACCGCTTTCTGCGCTGCGTAGTGCACCGTACGGCAAGGCCCCGGACCGCACGAAGTCTACAGCGAGGCACTACGACATCCTTCGACGAAGCGTCTCCGATTCCCTCTCCGCTGCATTGACCACAGCTGGACGACCGGCACGATTCCGGTCCAGTGGCGACAAGCCACCATCGTCCCACCCCTGCAACCCGGCAAGCTGCCGGCACTAATGGCTTCATGTCGACCCATCAGCCTCACGTCCATCGTGAGCAAGGTCGCCGAGAAAATAGTATTGAGGAGACTGCTTTGGGTGTGGACGCCTCACCCCCACCAGTACGCATATCGTTGCATGCGTACCACGGCGATGCAGCCGGCCAACCTGATACACGAAGTTGAGCATAACAGAAACGATTACTTCCAAGTGAACCTTCCCAAGAAGAGCGGTGTTGGCACTCAACTCCACTGCGGACCCCATCGGACCCTGTTGGTGCTGGTAGACTCCAGCAAGGCCTTTGACTCCATGGATCATCGAGTCCTCAGTCGCTTGCTGGCCAATATTCCGGGGCAAAGCGCCAAAGGTGGCTTAGAAACTTTCTGTGTGGCTGTTACGCAAGACACGAGTGGCCAATAAACTCAGTGATCGACGTCCCAAGCTGCGACGAGTTCCTCAGGGGTCCGTATTGGGACCGTATTGGGGCCGTATATCTTCTCCCTCCACGCACACCCACTCCTCACGCTGCTGAACAGCTTCTCAGACGTCGCAGCAGACATGTGCTCGGATGATCTCTCTATTGTCATCAAGGGACAGTCCCGGGAAGTCGCCATTCCCGCAGCCGGCATGGTTCTCAAACAACTGCATGCGTGGAGTCAGGAAAATGACATGGCCACCAACCCGTCAAAGTGCGAAGCCGCTTGGTCCATACTCTCCACGCACACGGAGTCAGTCTATGACCGCGAAGGAAAGTGGCCCCTGGCAGTGACTGGCTGCGAGATTCCAGTCACGGCCATTGGGTCGTCACACACTACGAAGCTTCTTGACGTAGATCTCAACCCGTGACTTTCGCTAAATGTGGCGGCCT
>NW_911739.1:0-1164 GCF_000209065.1 Trypanosoma cruzi | reverse complement strand
TTCGGGTATTGTTTGTAGAACTTCTATTATGCCTAAAACAATGGTGTCAAGATCGTCTCTTTGCAGGGGGATTGCCGCGGAGAAAGTGGGAAGAGAAAGGGGAACACACAAGTCGCCGTGGGCTCAAAGCGCCGGGTACCGTCCGCGGGACAGCACGCAATTGTGGCAGTTCATCGTTGGTGGTGGCCACGCGCGGAACCCTTTTTTCTTCTTCCAACGGTCTTTCATTCCGCGCCACGGCGGCGGCCCGCGGGAATAGAAGGCAGGGAAGCAACGACAGGCCTGACGGACGCGATGACCGCTGCTGCGGGAACTACGAGGCCGCCTCGCACAAGAACGCCACCGCCGCCGCCAAAAAAGCCCTCCCGGCATCCGCCGCGCCGCGCCACGGCGTCCAGCGTTGCGCCGGGCTCTCCGCAAGCCCCGCAACACACTGAGAGCAATGTGCGGCACGCTGCGGCAGCACCATGACCATCATCCCGACGCCCATTCCCGCGCGGCTCGTCGCATTGCAGAAACCGCACCGTCAGCAGGTTGCTGCTGTCAATAAAACGGAGCCAAAGTACCGCCGGCGTGTCGCGGGACTTGCGGCAGGCGCAGGAAACCCTCTCACCGCCAGCAGCTCGCGCCAAACACCACACGGACGATCACGTCATGATGCTGCCTCCGCCAAGCTGACGTTATAGCCGTCATCCGGCGACAGAAGCTTGCCCTGGTACACATGCCCTTGCCGTGTCTCGGCCTCGACTCGGAGAGACGGAGAAGGTCGCAATGACAATGAAGACAAAGCCTGGTAAGACAAATCGATTCGTTGGTCCTGGACAGGCTGATTATCCCTCGGATCCAGCACAGGCGTAAAAACCCCGCTTGTGGCGACACAAAGCCAGTCTCTCCTAGCGGCCCTCAACAAGGACCCGTTCCGCCAGACCGACTGGACGGAGGACCGGATCTGGCAGCGTCTCTTGACACTGATGCGTGCCGGCCGATCCGTGCACCGGCAGTTTTGTTGCGGACATTGTGCAGTGCATGTTGGCGAGCCTGCGGCTCAGCATGCGACGCAGACCATGGCAAGCGGACAACACACGGAACATGGAATGGCGCCCATATGGCACACGGACCCGCTGACATGCCTTACTACCCAGCCCAGCAACAAGTGGCGTCGAA
>NW_911738.1:0-1164 GCF_000209065.1 Trypanosoma cruzi | reverse complement strand
GCGGTTGGGAGCCGCTGGGGATGCATTCTCTGCGCTCGTTTGGTTTACTTGTGAACGGAGCGTCCCACGGTGCGACTGCTGTCAGTGCCGGCGGTGTGGTTCCCTGTGTGGGGACGGCCCACTTTTTTCATATGGGGTTTGATTCAGGCATTTTGGCATATATATATATTTTTTCTTTCTGTGAGCTGCCCGCGTGTCCGTATTTCTGCGTTGCTGTTTTTTCCTTTTTGTCTCTTTTTCCCGCCCCACTCCCGGGTGGGGGGCTATTTGAACAGGCAGGCCGCCGCGCTGTTTGTCTTTTTTTGTGCGTGGCGGGGTGTTTTTATTTAAGCCGCTTGGGACGAGGACGCAGGGCTGGCAGAAGACGGCAATGAGTGTGTGGGGAGATCGGGGGCTGGACACCGGTTAAAAGGAAAAAGGAACGTAGAGCGAAACTGCATGTGCGTGCGTGTGCGCGTGTGTTTGGCTGCGGTGGGACTGACTGTGCGTTTGTTGTTGCGCCGTGATATCTGGCGCTCTTTTTGTTCTTCGCCGTGTACGTCCGTCCTCAGTTCTCCTCCCCACGGCAACAGCGAGAGTACTGGAGTTTGTGGTGCCGGTCTGCCCGCCCAACGTGCGTGGAGGACACAAACTGAAACACAAACACGCGCGGAGGGGCGCTGAAGAGGGGGAGGGCGTGCGTGTTGAGGGGCTTTGGCCCATTTTTTTGCTGCGGACAGAAGAAAAAACAGACGACGCTTCGTTGCCAGGTGCCAACAGCCGCCGTCTCTCGGCCACGGCACGCATCGGAATTTGTTCTCGAGGGCGTGCCCTTTTTGGAGTCGCCGGATGTCTTTTCCAGCGACGATGAGGACGGCTTTGGCCTCTTCCGCAGACGGGCGATGGCCCAGCAGCAGCCACGGAATAGACTTCTCGCGGCAGATAAATGGAGACGACGAGAAGGCAGGTGATTGCTGTTGCCCTCCTCGGCAGTAGCGAATACGACGGAGATGAGGCGGAGGGGGAGGAGGCGTGGAACATGCGTGGAAGCAGCGTCTATCGAAGCGGGAGCGACAGCACTTTGGCAAATCAGATGTCCCTTTACAGAATATCTCTGGCGACCTCTCCCCCAGCCTCTGCCCGGAGAGGCACAAGATCGCGACGAGGCGCATTGATACAACCAGC
>NW_911737.1:0-1164 GCF_000209065.1 Trypanosoma cruzi | reverse complement strand
AGGTACTGGCAGTTTTCGAGGAAGCCGTTGCACGAGCGCCTGCTGTACCCCGTCGGGTATTGGCACCCCGCGGCGCAGCAGCGGATGTACGGCGGCATGCTGACGAACATGAGGGGCAGCCACGTGTACTGGTGCGTGTTCCGGCTGTCGGTGCTGTGTGTGGTGTGCTTGATTGCTGCGGTGCACCCGCCCGTGGGAGGCTGCCACGTCCAGTACTTCTGCATGGCGGCTGTGCTGCTTGCGGGCGCGGGCGTTGTTGCCTTCACGAACATGATGCGCTCGGCCTTCCTGACGGTGATGCGCGCGGCGAGCTTTCTGCTGCTTGCGGCGCTGTGCCTGGTGAGCGCGGCCAACCATCTTGCGCCGAGCGACGGCGGTGCGAGGGCGTACGCGGCTATCGTGCTGCTGCTGATCGCTGTTCTGCTTGCGGCCACTGTGTACAGTGTCGTTGTGTGGCACGCGGAGGACCGCCACTGGCAGGAGCTGCGCGAGCCGCGGCGTGGAGGACTGGAGATGCTGCTGCGCAATGACGAGGAGAGCGGCGACGAGACACAGAAGCCGCACGACGTGACGTCATCGTCGTACGCCTCAGGCACCACCGCTGCGTTGTCGTACCGACCACCCGCACCGCCGTGGCAGTCTGTGACCGGTGACACCCGCTCAGACGCGCTGAGCCCACTGGACCGTGTATCCAGTGCGAACTGAATAATTGATCACGTCCTCCTGGACAGGTGAAGATGCTCCGCTTGACGAAAAATGTAGCGGAGTTTCTGCTGGAGTTGGAAAGTGTCTGCCCAAACAGTACCTCCACGTGGCGAGAATGTACGAGGCTCCTCATGGTTGCGGTATAGAGTGGACGCTTTTGGAAGTGTGTTTACTTCTTTATTATTATTATTATTATTATTATTATTATTATTGGACGCTTGGTTGATTGATTTGTTGTTTTTATTTTTGTTGATTTTGGCAAAAACGGATTATCGAGTTATCACGCTAGCCCAGGGCGGCTGTGTCACGTGTGTGTGTTGCACGCCCGCCGCTGCAGCGCCCTCTCCGGATTTCGGGGTTATTATTCGGATTTTTACTCAGTAACGAGGACGTGTTCCGCGATGGTGGCTGTTGTGCGGCCGTAGAATTTATTTGAGAAAAACATTAGGGGTAAAAAAC
>NW_911736.1:0-1164 GCF_000209065.1 Trypanosoma cruzi | reverse complement strand
CGCACCGCTGCCGTCCTGCCTGACTGCATGGGCGGAGCACCGTAACTGTTTCTGTTTTGTTTTTATTGCATTGAGTGGGCAACCTCTCTCTCTCTCCCTGTGTGTGTGTTTTGCTTTACGGGAGCAATGAGAGTGTGTGCGCTGGTCGTCCCACGCTTCGGCTTTTTGTTTTGTTTTTCATTGTTTTGTGGTTGAGAGCACCCATTCCGCGGGCTGCGTGTGTGTGTTTGTGTGTGATGATATGAGTAATTTGTGCGTGTGTTCTATCTGCCTCTCTCTGCCGTTGCTTTCTTCTGACTCTCTTGTGGCGCACAGCTGCTCTGCAATTATAGGCGCTGCCAAACACACAAGCACATGCACACACATGCCGTGTTTAAAACGCTGAGAATGCACGCACGCACAGGATTGTGGCTGCGGAGGCCCTCGCGAGGGGCGAAGAAGCCTGCGTTTTGTTTTTTTGACATGTTGCTCGGTGTGTGCTGACGCGTGACGAATAACAACACGCCCCAATAAGCAGAAAAGAAGTAAAACAAAACGGCACTGAGCGGCACACCGGTAAGCCAAAAATACGCAATCACCAATAAAAAAGCCGGCGATCACCCAGCAGTCACATCAAGCCTCCTAAAACCAACCTGGAATAGACAAAAAAAGGGGGGGGGGCAATCATAGAAAACAAAGATCCGCCCCCCCAAACAGGAAAAGCATTAAAAAAAAAAGCGATCCTGTTTTTTGTCCTTACTGCCGGGGTTGGCCGCCGCAGGGAATAAAAAAGAGTAGGGCGGTGGCCCCGGACGAGAGATACATGACGACGTGTCGAATTATCCAAGTTGCAGCGGCTGCCCCGGACGAGAGATACATGACGACGTGTCGAATTATCCAAGTTGCGGCGGTCCGCCCCGAACGAGAGATACATGACAACGAATCGAGGTATCCACGCTGCGGCGACGGCCCCGTACGAGAGATATATGACGACGAATCGAAGTATTCACGCTGCGGCTGCGGCCCCGTACGAGAGATATATGACGACGAATCGAGGTATCCACGCTGCGGCGGCGCACCCTAAACATGTCGCTTTCGTTTTCCAGGGGACAACGCAAATGTGCTCGATTGTTCGAAGATCGAACTTAACACCTTACGTGAAAATGGGTCGCGCGACCACATTTT
>NW_911735.1:0-1164 GCF_000209065.1 Trypanosoma cruzi | reverse complement strand
TGTGGTGGCGTCAATTTTCCACCGATGGAACCATCCATCCGCCTGCACGGAGCAGCGATGCTGACCGGACGGGCATCTGTCAGTTGCCGCCACCCGGTGAAGGGAGGGATGACACAAAATATGGTGGGACAACTGCGCCGCAAGTTAATGCTGAGCCGTCACGTCAAAACGAGGATTGGCGACGGTCTGCGGCGGCTGACGGACCCAACACCGTCGATCCGAGTCCCGCATCCAACACGGCGACCAACACGTCCGAGACGAGGCCTGAGTTTGCCACCAATCTGAATGAAATGATGGTCCAGAATGCGTCCACGAAGAGGCCTTCCTTTGCCAACGGTCCGAGAATATTAGTGGCGTCGAATGCATCCGGGATCATGTCTGTCACTTGTGGCGGCAGGGAACACGTTGCTGCGGATAACACGGACGAGGTGAATGAGCGCAGTGCCACTGGACACAAGAATCTCGTTTTAGAAAATACCGTTGCAGGCAGTGGATTTGTTGCTGAGGGTGATGCGTATGGATTGAGTCAACACAATGCCTGTGGACACGATAACAGACCCCAATTACAAAAACTCACCGCGCAGTATTCCGGGAGCGGTGTGAGTCCACACGAATGCTTTGCCCTGCTCAAAGAAGCGAAATTGACACTGCGAGAGTTAATTGTTGACGGCACTGTGCGTGTGTGTGTGTGTTGGGTGTTGCTGCTTCTTCTGGGGTTGTGTGGAGTTGTGGCAGTCTTGTGAGCCGAAGAGTGTGGAATTGAGACTCCTCACGGAGAACATGTGCCGCGTTGCATGCGTGTTTTCTTTTATTATTTATATTTTATTTTGTTGGTTTTGTTGTTTTCCTGGAATGATGAAGATCTTTGCTGTTCCTTTATTTAATGGTCGGTTGCTGCACACTGTCACGAGGGACGTGTTTCTTCTCTTGTTTGCTTTTTGTTGCCCACACGCGGTGCCGGCCTCATTGCTGTGCGTCCCACGGACTGCACGAAGGGAGGAGTGGAGGAGCAGGCCGGATGTCGCGGTGAAGTGTGAGGAGTGTTTTGTGGGCTCACGGAAGTGCACAATCTTTTTTAATTTTATTCAGTGCGGGCAATATGTATACACAGAAACACATGCCCTTGTTTTGCCGCTTGGCGCATAAATTAGAACACCGGCCGAA
>NW_911734.1:0-1164 GCF_000209065.1 Trypanosoma cruzi | reverse complement strand
TGTCCGGTGTGTATGCGCCATGCCGTCGCTGAAGTATTTAACCATCGCGGAAATGGAGGTTGTGGCGTCACGCTTTTTGTACGCGTCTGCCATTTTTGTTCAGGCGTTTATTTGACTGCTACTTTTTCATCAAGGCAGTGCGACGACGATTATCGGCACTTAACCGGGGGATTGTGCTGGAGACATCCCCGGCAAAACTCCACCAGCAGCGGTTGTTTTGGGCGAGAGATTACGACACAGCATCGAGAATATAATCGTAAGCGAATCATCGAGCCCACGGAAAAGGCATCGGCCGCCATCATCACAAATGCATTGTTTTGTGGATGGGGAACCGTTATCATTCCATACTCCGGCGACATTAAACTTGCCGGGGGAAATGGGGGAAGCCTTTTCTTATCATGCAGGCGGAGGCATGCGCGGTACGCTTGGCCTTATCGGTCTTTTCCGCCATCTTGCCATCCACCATGGACGTTTGGGTGGACAACACCTCGCTGCAAGGAGCGGCGAATAAAGGCAGATCAAAATCACACGCCATGACGTGGGAGCTGCAACGGATATATGAGTTTGTTGACTCTCGCGGAATACAGGTATCCTTTGCATACGTACGGTCTGCGGAAGACCCCGCAGACGGCATGTCACGCGGTCGTGTTTTTACACTTCAGGACTTGGCGAAGGGGTGGAACTTGCGAAGGGCAGCGGCGGTGTCTTGTGTCTGGAGGATCCCAAAGTTTGCCACTTCGTAAGTAACAATATTCAGATCCTAAGTGAGAACAAAGGACCATGCTAATGGTTCACAGAATTCTACATATACTGAATGAAAAGAAAACATTGAAGCAATTAACTAACTAACCCATTTTTTCCTAACTTGTTTGGTTTCCATGGATGATTTCAGGATCCGGCCAGCTGCCCGGAAGATTATTCTTTTTTTATTTCTTTTGTTTACGTGCGAGGGGTTTTTTATCGGTTTTTCTCTGTTTACTTTGCTGCGGGTTGGTGTATAAATATGACGCACATGTGTGTGTGTGTGTGGCTGTGCTTTTTTAAAATTTATTTTGCCTTGTGCGTCTACACGGTGTGGTGGTGGTAGGGGGATGAATGAATGAATGAATGAATGGGAGGGGAGGGTTGAAATCGTGACGGGTGCGTGGGATGTTATTTTTATTT
>NW_911733.1:0-1164 GCF_000209065.1 Trypanosoma cruzi | reverse complement strand
TCCCCCGACACGCACAGCCCCAGCGCCGTTTGCACCGACAGCCCGTCCAAGTACAGCGCACCGCGCGACGACAGCGCCATGCCGCCAACAACCAACACGCCAACAGCGTCGTCGAACACCGCCGCCACCTGCGTGCGCGCAATGGTCAGCACGCTCCCCGTCAGATTCACGTTGTGCACCACAAGGCACGCGGACGCATCGCCAAGGTCGTAGGCGCCGCGGTACGCAACACGCTTCTCTGCAATCAGCACCGAGTCCACCACAGTGACGCGCGAGCCCGGCGGGTAGCGGTTCGCCACCACCACGCCGCCGCCGGAACAAGACTCAAGCCCGCTGATCAACACATCGGCACGATGGCCAGCAGGCGGGTCGGACAGCCACCCGACAACGTACAGGCTCGCTCCGCCCACAAGCGTGCAGTTCACCAGCGTCACGTTGCGCACGCTCCCCGACATCAAGCCCACGTCCACCACGACGTCCGCCGCAAAGGTCACACACACGTAGCACACCACCGACGTCCCGAAACCGGCGTTCACCTCCACACCCACACTCACGTCGCGCACGCACGAGTCGGCGCCGTCGGTGCTCGGTGGCTCGGGAACAGCAACGGGCAGGCACGCATCGCCGTAGCCGCCCTCAGCGCACGTGCAGGCGCAGCCATCACTCGAGACCGTCGTCGTGTACGCGGGGAAGCACGACGTCGCAATAGTGCATGGGCCGCTGCAGGTCAGCAACGTGGCGTTGTACACGGACGGGATGCTGTATCTCGCCCCCTCCTTGCCATTCACTGTGTTGCACGCAGCCATTATCGCTCCGTTCGTGATATCGCGAGACCCTGAGTATATCCATAGCACTGTCGGCTTGACCGCGCTGGACATGAGTTGGTTGCCGGACACAGACACAGTGGAGTCGCGGAGATTCACTGTAGAGCTCAAAACAGCAAAGGTATCCGATGGGGATTCACGGCAGAGGTTGCCGCTCAACTGCAGCCAGGAGTTGTAGTAGACGTAGGTATAGTAGTTGGTGAAGAAAACAGCCACACTTCTCTGCATGTCATTGCCCTGAAAAACAACCGCTGACAGAGACTCAACACGCAAAGCCCGAAAAAATAAAATGAAGTAATGCACCGGCCTGACACAACGTTGCCTCGGACACCACGGCAGA
>NW_911732.1:0-1164 GCF_000209065.1 Trypanosoma cruzi | reverse complement strand
AGACGGACAAGCAGCAGCAGCACAAGAGCGCAAGGACCAGCAGGTCGCACGCCACGCAGCGCCGCACAGTCACCATCATCATTCGTCGTAGAGTCGCTCGAGTATGTGAGACAATCCACACAGTGGGGCAAGGACAACAACAACAACAACAAGAGAGAAATAAATGTGCCGCACTACAGTGACACACACACACACGGTCGTGAAGCAGCACCCAGCACCCCACACGCACACAAAAGGGGAGGGAGGAGAACAGTGTAGCCCCCAGGCTCCGGTGGATGTAACTACAGTTCCGGGAACCGGGAATGGGTGCGCGTTCCTCGTGGAGGGCACGCGCCCGCGAAGAGTTGCCGAGCCCGCAGGAGATACGCAAGCAGGAACGACGGTGTGTGGGCGTTGGGTGTGCGGCGTGTCTCACGGGAAAAGAGGAAGCAGCACAAAGGACAAGTAAAAGTCCCCACATTTGTCCAAGAGCGGAGCCACATTGCGTTGTCTGCCAGGCAAATGGCATCGGATGCCTCGCTCAGCCGCCCTGCAGCCCACGTCCATCGCGGAGAGAACACACAGCTCCTCAAGCTTCCCTCACCGGCCCTGCCGTGCCAGCGCACGCGCCTGAGTGTTGCGCGAGGGTTCCACGAGCCCAACGGTGAGTCGATGCACCGCAGTTCCCACAACAAACTGAGACACCTCGCTCCCTGCCCTCCGCGGCGGAGCCACTCCCGCACACACCACCACATCCGCCGCACCGCCGCGAATCACGGTCCTCCCACAAGACTCTCTAAATGCACAGCACGCACGCACCCTCTCCTCCCAGCAACCAAAGAGAACGCACAATCCAAACCCCCTGTGAAGAAAAAGCAAAAACGACAACCCTTTCATGACAACAAACTGAAGTGACGACAACGAGGTGCGGCCGCAGCAGCCCGCACCCTTTCCGCAACGCATGGCTCCTCTCCCTCCCCTTCCCTCGCTTCTTACCCCATAGCCGCCATGAAGAGGTCCTTCGCGGATCGCCTGCCGGAGTTCGCCGGCACCCACGATTGAAGACAATGGGCGACGTGACGGCGGAGCCGCAGTGCACTCATGTGCCGCGCAGGCGTGTCACTCGCCGTCATGATCGCTGCAACCTCCCTCGCGCGCGGCGCCGAGCCACCCAAATTTCCACCC
>NW_911731.1:0-1164 GCF_000209065.1 Trypanosoma cruzi | reverse complement strand
AGATGATTGAGAGCCGCCTTACGCGAGGCGCAGCACCGGGTCTTGACGGCTGGACACGGGAGCTGCTGTACCCCCTCACGAAGGACAAGGCGCTCCTCATGGAGATCACCGCCATTTTGACGGACATGGCCAATGGAAACGTGGCCCCGGAGGTGGCACACCGCCTCAGGGCAACCAACCTCACGGTGCTGCGGAAGCCAAACAAGAAGTTCCGCCCGATCGGCGCCGAGTGCGTGTGGGCAAAGGCTATATCACTCATGGCGGTGGACGCGGTCATGCCAGCCCTCAAAACCTGCTTTAAGAACCTGCAATACGGGGTCGGCAACAACATAGAATTGGCGATTGAGAAGGTACGGCAGGACTTCCAGGTCAAGGGCAGTGTGGCCATGCTGGACGGCCGGAATGCGTACAACGCTATTAGTCGCACGGCCATCCTATCCGCCGTCTATGGCAACAACACATGGAGCCCACTGTGGCGGGTCACACGACTCCTGCTGGGCACGGAAGGGCTGGTGGGCTTCTACGAAAAGGGACAATTGGTCCACTCGTGGAAGTCGACGCGGGGAGTGCGACAAGGCATGGTGCTGGGACCGGTGCTTTTTTCCATCGGCACCATCGCCACCCTCCGCCAACTGGAAAGCAGCTTCCCCAACGCCAGCTTCACGGCGTACCTGGACGACGTTACGGTGGCGGCACCACCGGGCATGCTTGGGAAGTTATGCGAGGCGACATCCAGGGCGATGCGTGCCCTGGGCATCGAGACGAACGAGGACAAGACGGAGGTCCTCCATACAGACGGACCGGTGGACATGCCCGCGGAGTACATCCGGCCGTTTGCCCGCGTGCTCGGTGCGGGAATAGCAAACGACCCAGAGAGCGAGCTGATTACGCGGTTTGTGCAACGCAAGGCGGAGGAGACAGACCGCCTGTTCCGAGCAATAGTGGAGCTCCCATTTGCGAAACACACACAGTGGCGGCTCCTGTCCGTGTCGGCGCTGCCACGCGTGACGTTTCTCCTGCGGACGCATGCCCCAGTGCACACGAGAGCAGCGGCGGAGTGGTTCGACGACCGCGTCACAGGCGTACTGGGCGTCATCATGGACGGACCCGTTACAAAGCGCACACGAGACGTGGCGGCCCTCCCAGTGCGCCGCGGAGGGTGCG
>NW_911730.1:0-1164 GCF_000209065.1 Trypanosoma cruzi | reverse complement strand
CATGATCCCGCCACCATTAACAACACCAATGAATAAATACACTGCGTAACTACTTCCCTCAATGTTGTTGTCAAGCAGCAGCAGCGTCGAGTTCGCACCAAGAGAAAGCCCCACAATAGCAATGGCATGGCCCCACGTCGTCACAAGCGTACTGCCTGCCACCAGTATCTGGGAATTCGCACCAAAATCACCCTCAAACTCCAAAGCTCCGGAATCCATCATCGAAGACGTCACGTTCACGTGCACGCGTGCATCACTCCCCTTGACCGACAGGCCCATGAGGACGCACTGCAGCAGCGTGATGTTCAGTGTCTGTTGTGGTGCGTTGAAGCTCCACAGGTCCAGCACAATCGTAGCGGTGAAGGTCACGTTGACAAAGCACAGACCACGCACACCGGGATCAGGATCGTCCACGGAGCTGATGCTGCCACCGTGCACGCAGCGGACCTCCGTGTCGGTGGCATCGGGGAGCGGGTGCGGCCCAAGGCCGTCCGGAACCGCAGCTGGCAGACAAGTGCCACCGTAGCCACCAGCAGCGCACAAACACTCACAGCCGCTGATGCTGCTCGTCCTCGCAGCAAAGCACACGGCGTCCACAGTGCACGTGCCACAGTCCAACACCGTCACGCGTGCTCCAATATTGAGGTCGTATTGGTAATTCGTCACAGTTGAGCCCCTTGCCTCGTTGCACACGCCGTAGATGGTCGGGTGCATGTCGGATGGCAGTGACCAGTTGCTCGTCATACTTACAATGGTTGACGAGTACGAGCCATACGTGAAGTTGTTATGTATTATCGACCACACACTCCGATCGCGGAACGCAAAGCCATTCCCACTTTCCACGTACACAACGTACGCGGTACGAAACTCGTTGTTGCGGTGCACCAGCCAGCTGCCGCCAGTCACGGTCAGCGTGTTTGCAATGAGCATGGCGAAGCCAAGACGGAAAGTGCTGGACACAACCTGCAGCGCGCTGCCGCCATCCACCGCTACGCCCTCAAACACACACGCGCCCTTGCAATATTCAGTGCTCGGCGCACTCCACGAGCTGTTCTGTATGGAGAACACGGAGCCGCCGCCAACACGCAGGTCCGACGCAAGAGCGTACATCACGTGCGTCCGCGACAGGACAGCGCAGTTGTCCATGTAGAAGACGCTGGACAG
>NW_911729.1:0-1164 GCF_000209065.1 Trypanosoma cruzi | reverse complement strand
GGCAGAGCTCGCGAATTCCTCCAGCAGCGGATAGTTCAGGGTTGTTTGGTGTCCAGTGTGTGAACACGCAAACAGATATCGACAGAGAGTGCCTCTGACTCCCACCATTCATAATTGGAAACAAAAATTTGGACCACAACGTGTGATGCAGCAGCCGCTCGAAAACGATCATCCGAGTGCAGCACCCGTGTGGGCAAGAGCTCGCGAAATTCCTCCAAGCAGCGGATAGTTCAGGGTTGTTTGGTGTCCAGTGTGTGAACACGCAAACAGATGGTGACAGAGAGTGCCTCTGACTCCCACCATTCACAATCGGAAACAAAAATTTAGACCACAACGTGTGATGCAGCGGCCGCTCGAAAACGATCAGCCGAGTGCAGCACCCTTGTGGGCAAGAGCTCGCGAAATTCCTCCAAGCAGCGGATAGTTCAGGGTTGTTTGGTGTCCAGTGTTTGAACACGCAAACAGATGGTGACAGAGAGTGCCTCTGACTCCCACCATTCACAATCGGAAACAAAAATTTAGACCACAACGTGTGATGCAGCGGCCGCTCGAAAACGATCAGCCGAGTGCAGCACCCTCGTGGGCAAGAGCTCGCGAAATTCCTCCAAGCAGCGGATAGTTCAGGGTTGTTTGGTGTCCAGTGTGTGAACACGCAAACAGATATTGACAGAGAGTGCCTCTGACTCCCACCATTCCCAATCGGAAACAAAAATTTAGACCACAACGTGTGATGCAGCAGCCGCTCGAAAACGATCAGCCGAGTGCAGCACCCTTGTGGGCAAGAGCTCGCGAAATTCCTCCAAGCAGCGGATAGTTCAGGGTTGTTTGGTGTCCAGTGTTTGAACACGCAAACAGATGGTGACAGAGAGTGCCTCTGACTCCCACCATTCCCAATCGGAAACAAAAATTTAGACCACAACGTGTGATGCAGCAGCCGCTCGAAAACGATCAGCCGAGTGCAGCACCCGTGTGGGCAAGAGCTCGCGAAATTCCTCCAAGCAGCGGATAGTTCAGGGTTGTTTGGTGTCCAGTGTTTGAACACGCAAACAGATGGTGACAGAGAGTGTCTCTGACTCCCACCATTCACAATCGGAAACAAAAATTCAGACCACAACGTGTGATGCAGCGGCCGCTCGAAAACGATCAGCCGAGTGCAGCACCCCT
>NW_911728.1:0-1164 GCF_000209065.1 Trypanosoma cruzi | reverse complement strand
GCAATCTCGTTCATCTTGACAGCACCATCGAGCTCACCTCGTCCGGGTTGAACGTCTTTGTCTCGCCGCGGAACTGCACCTGGATCACCGGCTTGTCGTCGCCCTTCGTGATGACCTTGAAGGGCCAGTGCTTCATGTCCGACTGCACAACGGGGTCGCCGAACTTCCGCCCAATGAGGCGCTTCGCGTCGAAGACGGTGTTCGTCGGGTTCATCGCAACCTGGTTCTTCGCGGCATCACCGATCAGACGCTCCGTGTCGGTGAACGCCACGTACGACGGCGTTGTGCGGTTGCCCTGATCGTTCGCAATGATCTCCACGCGCTCGTTCTGCCAAACACCAACGCACGAGTAAGTTGTGCCGAGATCGATGCCGATGGCTCCCTCGTACGTCATTTTCTTCTTCTTTCCTGCTGTTTTTTAAAAGTTAGCTCTCGACCTTGATTGACTCTGGCGTGCTCCGTGGCACAGGGCGGAGGAGCGGGGGAGAAAGGAGGAAAGGAAGCCGGCAGTACAAGGACACGCACACAGGCGGCAGCAGCAACAAAAATGGCAGAGGCAACCGTGGTGCCCTCAACAGCACAAGTGCCGTCGCAATGACAATACAAATAACAACCGTAATAATAATAATAACAATAATAATAATGGAGAGCGAAGAAAAACAATAATAATAACAATAATAATAATAATAATGGAGAGGGGAAAAAACCAATAATAAAAATAGTGATGGCAGCTGGGTTTGTCGCAGACCTCTACGCTCTACAAGGGAGAAAACCAACGGGCTATTGGTTCGCGAGCAGACGCCGCCATGAGAACATCTTCGGGGATGCGCTCTCAGTCCACTTCCTCCACCTTCGGTCCTGACGAAGACGACGGGTTCGCGCCGCCAGGCATGCCCCCGGGCATACCACCAGGCATACCTCCGGGCATACCACCAGGCATGCCCCCGGGCATACCACCAGGCATACCTCCGGGCATTCCACCAGGCATACCTCCGGGCATACCACCAGGCATACCTCCGGGCATACCGCCGCCCGCGCCCATGCCCTGGTACATCTTCGTCATGATGGGCGTGCACAGGTTCTCCAGCTCCTTCTGGCGGTGCTCGTACTCCTCCTTGCTGGGCCTCTGGTTGTTGGTCAGCCATTGCAGTGCCTCCTCCACGC
>NW_911727.1:0-1164 GCF_000209065.1 Trypanosoma cruzi | reverse complement strand
GTGTGAACACGCAAACAGATATTGACAGAGACTGCCTCTGACTCCCACCATTCACAATTGGAAACAAAAATCCAGACCACAACGTGTGATGCAGCAGCCGCTCGAAAACGATTAGCCGAGTGCAGCACCCGTGTGGGCAAGAGCTCGCGAAATTCCTCCAAGCAGCCGACAATTCACGGTTGTTTGGTGTCCAGTGTGTGAACACGCAAACAGATATTGACAGAGACTGCCTCTGACTCCCACCATTCACAATCGGAAACAAAAATTTAGACCACAACGTGTGATGCAGCGACCGCTCGAAAACGATTAGCCGAGTGCAGCACCCGTGTGGGCAAGAACTCGCGGAATTCCTCCAAGCAGCGGATAGTTCAGGGTAGTTTGGTGTCCAGTGTGTGAACACGCAAACAGATATTGACAGAGACTGCCTCTGACTCCCACCATTCATAATTGGAAACAAAAATTTAGACCACAACGTGTGATGCAGCAGCCGCTCGAAAACGATCAGCCGACTGCAGCACCCGTGTGGGCAAGAGCTCGCGAAATTCCTCCAAGCAGCCGACAATTCAGGGTTGTTTGGTGTCCAGTGTGTGAACACGCAAACAGATATTGACAGAGACTGCCTCTGACTCCCACCATTCACAATCGGAAACAAAAATTTAGACCACAACGTGTGATGCAGCAGCCGCTCGAAAACGATCAGCCGACTGCAGCACCCGTGTGGGCAAGAGCTCGCGAAATTCCTCCAAGCAGCGGATAGTTCAGGGTAGTTTGGTGTCCAGTGTGTGAACACGCAAACAGATATTGACAGAGACTGCCTCTGACTCCCACCATTCACAATCGGAAACAAAAATTTAGACCACAACGTGTGATGCAGCGACCGCTCGAAAACGATTAGCCGAGTGCAGCACCCGTGTGGGCAAGAGCTCGCGAAATTCCTCCAAGCAGCGGATAGTTCAGGGTTGTTTGGTGTCCAGTGTGTGAACACGCAAACAGATATTGACAGAGACTGCCTCTGACTCCCACCATTCACAATCGGAAACAAAAATTTAGACCACAACGTGTGATGCAGCAGCCGCTCGAAAACGATCAGCCGACTGCAGCACCCGTGTGGGCAAGAGCTCGCGAAATTCCTCCAAGCAGCGGATAATTCAGGGTTGTTTGGTG
>NW_911726.1:0-1164 GCF_000209065.1 Trypanosoma cruzi | reverse complement strand
AACCTTCGGCCGGTGCCTACAAGCGCAACGGTGCCGTCCATCACGACGGGCCCGCTGCCAGCGTTCCCGTGAAGTGTCAGTGTGCTCTGGACAAGCTCCGCACGGCGCGGGTACGACGGCACCGACAGGAGCCTGCCGCTGACGCTGTTGCCGCGCACCGACAGCCACGACCCGGAAACAAACGACGCCGACCCCCGCAGCACCAGCAGCGCGCCATCGGTCAGCGCACCGGCGTTGTCGTTCACCACGACGGCGGACGCGTTGGCCTCCACACCGCTGTCAAACACCAACCCATGCGCGGCGTACACCTGGCTCCCCGACACGCGCAGCACAGCGCCCCCAGACGCAACCACGCGCGCACTCGCGTACAACGCAACTTCGCCACCGAGCACAGCCGCGTCCAGCGCAACACCGCCACCGACAAGCTCCAGCACCGCGCCGTCCACCACCACCGTCCGCCCACCAGTCATCACCGTCACGAGAGCAACGCCGAACACAACCAGCACGGACCGCACAAGCCGCAGGCCCGACAGCACCAGCACCGGTGCGTACGGCGAGGACTGCGAGCCGGGAAGATACACAAGCGGCGTCGGCCTCGCGGCAGCCAGCAGGGAGTCCGTCACCGTCAGCACAGACCCCGCGGGAAACGTGCCGGTCAGCACAAGCGCACCGTTCAGCGCCTCCACGTCGCACACAGACAGTTCCACCGGCCCGCTCTCGTCGCTCCCCGCCGCCACCGCACCGCCCAACGCTCCTCCGCCCATCACGTACAGCACGGCGCCGTTACGCAGCGACACGTTCTGCACAACGATCCGCACGCCGTCCCGCGCCATCCACGGCACGTAGAGCACAGGACTCACGCCGTCCAGCACAACGTGGCGCAGCGTCACCTCGCTCACACCGGCAGGCACAACGAACACCGACCGCACCGTCACGCCCTCGCGGACAAACACACTCGGCGCGGTGCCCGCAGCGGGCGGCAGTGCGGGAGCTCCCACAGGCACGCACGCCTCGCCGTGCCCGCCGCTGCCGCACGCGCACACGCACACACCGTTCCTCATGCTCGCAGACGCCGTCCCAGGCGCGTAGCAGTGCGTGTCCCTTTCGCAGGCGTCGCACCCAGCAACGTCGATGCTCCCAGCGTCGCCAAAACCAGCCGCTGCG
>NW_911725.1:0-1164 GCF_000209065.1 Trypanosoma cruzi | reverse complement strand
GGAGAAGGTGCTGGAAAACAATGACGTCACCGTTGGCTACGATGCGCAGCGCGACCGTTACGTGAACATGTTTGAGGCGGGCATCATTGACCCCGCGCGTGTTGTCCGTGTGGCGATCACCGACGCCGTTTCCGTCGCCAGCCTGATGATGACCGCCGAGGCTGCCATTGTGGACTTGCCGAAGGAAGAGACCCCTGCGGCCGGCGGCATGGGCGGCATGGGTGGTATGGGTGACATGTACTAGGACCTTCCATGCTTCATCTGTCCACTGGCCTCAACGCCGTTTTTCTCAGACACAGACAAGCTTTATTTTCCTTTTTTTTTTTTTTACTATTATTACTATTATTACTATTATTACTATTATTACTATTATTAATAATATCACTATTATTACTATTATGATTACCTTTTGGGTGAAACTAAGCAGAAACATTTTCACTTCGGGACGGAGGCAGCGGCGCGCGACGACCAAGCGTTCTGTTTGCTTTCTTCCTCATCTCCATTATCTTGTGCACGGTTTTGAAATACCTGTATTGGGAGCTGCGCGGCTCTGTGCCTGCTGCGTTTTATTTTGCTTGCTTCGGTGTTTTTATTTTTCCATGTCTTTTTGATTTTATCAGAGGTGGCTTTTTTGTTAATCTAACATACAAGTGCAACACACGATATGTTTCGCTCTGCTGCTCGTTTCGCCGGCAAGGAAATCCGGTTTGGCACGGAGGCTCGCCAGTCCATGCAGAAGGGTGTGCAGCGTGCCGTGAGCGCCGTTGCAACGACCCTTGGGCCAAAGGGGCGCAATGTGATCATTGAGCAGTCGTACGGCGCGCCGAAGATCACGAAGGACGGCGTGACCGTTGCCAAGGCGATTGAGTTCAAGGACCCGTTCGAGAACATGGGAGCACAGCTTGTGCGCCAGGTGTGCAACAAGACCAACGACCTTGCTGGCGACGGCACGACGACCTCGGCGGTGCTTGTGGCAAGCGTGTTCAGTGAAAGCCTCAGGTGCATTGCCACCGGGACGAACCCAATTGACATGAAGCGTGGCATGGACCGTGCGGTGGGCGTCATCCTGCAGAGCGTGGCGGAGCAGAGCCGCAAGGTGACGAGCACCGAGAACATTGTGCAGGTGGCCACGATCTCCGCCAACGGGGACGAGGAGCTGGGCAG
>NW_911724.1:0-1164 GCF_000209065.1 Trypanosoma cruzi | reverse complement strand
AAATTTCGATCTTCGAACAATCGAGCACATTTGCGTTGTCCCCTGGAAAACGAAAACGACATGTTTAGGGTGCGCCGCCGCAGCGTGGTTACTACGATAAGTTCGTCATATATCTCTCGTACGGGGCCGCAGCCGCAGCGTGGTTACTACGATTCGTCGTGTTGTATCCAACGTCCGGGGCAGCCGCTGCAACTTGGATAATTCGACACGTCGTGCTGTATCTACGTCCGGGGCAGCCGCTGCAAACTTGGATAATTCGACACGTCGTCCCGTATCTAACGTCCGGGGCAGCCGCTGCAACTTGGATAATTCGACACGTCGTGCTGTATCTAGCGTCCGGGGCCACCGCCCTACCATTTTTTATTTCTTGCGGCGGCCAACCCCGGCAGTAAGGACAAAAAAAAGAATCGCGTTTTCTTTAATGTTTTTCCTGTTTGGGGGCGGGGATCTTTGTTTTCTATGATTGTCTCTTTTTTTTTGTCTGTTCCAGGTTGGTTTTGAGGACGCTTGATGTGCCTGCTGGGTGATCGCCGGCTTTTTTATTGGTGATTGCGTATTTTTGGCTTACCGGTGTGCCGCTCAGCGCCATTTTGTTTTACTTCTTTTCTGCTTATTGGGGCGTGTTGTTATTCGTCACGCGTCAGCACACACCGAGCAACATGTCAAAAAAAAAAAATGCAGGTTTTTTCCCCCTCGCGAGGGCCTCGGCAGCCACAATCCTGTGCGTGCGTGCATTCTCAGCGTTTTAAGCACGGCATGTGTGTGCATGTGTGTGTGTGTTTGTCAGCGCCTATACTTGCAGAGCAGCTGTGCGCCACAAGAGAGTCTGAAGAAAGCAACGGCAGAGAGAGGCAGATAAGCACACACGCAAATTACTCATATCATCACACACACACACACGCAGCCGCGGAATGGGTGCACTCAACCACAAAATCAAAAAGAAAAACAAAACAAAAAGCCGAAGCGTGGGACTACCAGCGCACACACACTCTCATTGCTCCCGTAAAGCAAAACACACACACAGGGAGAGAGAGAGAGGTCGCCCACTCAATGCAATGAAAACAAAACAGAAACAGTTACGGTGCTCCGCCCATGCAGCCAGGCAGGACGGCAGCGGTGCGTGTCGTGCAAAAGAGAGCACCAACGGGCCTGCATGGGTGTGCA
>NW_911723.1:0-1164 GCF_000209065.1 Trypanosoma cruzi | reverse complement strand
TGAACACGCAAACAGACATTGAAAGAGAGTGTCTCTGACCACCACCATCCATAATTCGAAACAAAAATTTAGACCACAGCGTGTGGTGCAGCAGTCGCTCGAAAACGATCCGCCGAGTGCAGCACCGTTGTGGGCAAGAGCTCGCGAAATTCCTCCAAGCAGAGGATAGTTCCGGGTTGTTTGGCGTCCAGTGTGTGAACACGCAAACAGACATTGAAAGAGAGTGTCTCTGACCACCACCATCCATAATTCGAAACAAAAATTTAGACCACAGCGTGTGGTGCAGCAGCCGCTCGAAAACGATTATCCGAGTGCAGCACCGTTGTGGGCAAGAGCTCGCGACATTCCTCCAAGCAGCGGATAGTTCCGGGTTGTTTGGCGTCCAGTGTGTGAACACGCAAACAGACCATTGAAAGAGAGTGTCTCTGACCACCACCATCCATAATTCGAAACAAAAATTTAGACCACAGCGTGTGGTGCAGCAGCCGCTCGAAAACGATTATCCGAGTGCAGCACCGTTGTGGGCAAGATCTCGCGACATTCCTCCAAGCAGCGGATAGTTCAGGGTTGTTTGGCGTCCAGTGTGTGAACACGCAAACAGACATTGAAAGAGAGTGTCTCTGACCACCACCATCCATAATTCGAAACAAAAATTTAGACCACAGCGTGTGGTGCAGCAGTCGCTCGAAAACGATCCGCCGAGTGCAGCACCGTTGTGGGCAAGAGCTCGCGAAATTCCTCCAAGCAGAGGATAGTTCCGGGTTGTTTGGCGTCCAGTGTGTGAACACGCAAACAGACATTGAAAGAGAGTGTCTCTGACCACCACCATCCATAATTCGAAACAAAAATTTAGACCACAGCGTGTGGTGCAGCAGCCGCTCGAAAACGATTATCCGAGTGCAGCACCGTTGTGGGCAAGAGCTCGCGACATTCCTCCAAGCAGCGGATAGTTCCGGGTTGTTTGGCGTCCAGTGTGTGAACACGCAAACAGACATTGAAAGAGAGTGTCTCTGACCACCACCATCCATAATTCGAAACAAAAATTTAGACCACAGCGTGTGGTGCAGCAGCCGCTCGAAAACGATTATCCGAGTGCAGCACCGTTGTGGGCAAGATCTCGCGACATTCCTCCAAGCAGCGGATAGTTCCGGGTTGTTTGGCGTC
>NW_911722.1:0-1164 GCF_000209065.1 Trypanosoma cruzi | reverse complement strand
GCACCCGCGTGATTTGGACCACCCGCTCCATTGCCTTCTGTGAATATCGGCAATTTTTTACCGTTGTTTTTTGTTGTTGTTTTGAGTGCGCAGACAAAACATCGGCGGCAGCCGGAAAGAAATCACGAGGGATAAATCGTAACGTAAGGAATTGTACGTGGGCATGTGCGCAGGACACACACACAAAAAAAAAAAAGAAAAAAACATCAATCAAACAAGAAGAAAAAAAAGACACCGCCCCCTTTTTATCCCTCTCCCTCTCACTTTTCCAGTTCCCCCTTTTCTTTGCTGTTTACATGTTTATATGCATGCATTTCCGGTTGTCTGGCGAGGAAGAAATGAGGACCCACCGGGGGATCTCCTTCAGGTTCGCCCGTCCACAGAAGCACAAATATAAAAGTCACTAATAAAAAATTAAAAAAAAAAAAAACACCGTAAAGATGTGAGGGGCCACAAACAAACAAACAAACAAAACATAATGACGACAATAATGAAAAAAACAGCAACCCTGCGGCAAAGTGGAGAAGGCAATTTGCATGCATATTTGTATTTCTGTGTGTGCACATGTCAAAGTTCCCCAAAGATGCAAACGTTACAATAGACACACGGCGGTACAGCAATCCTTTACGTTTTTTTCTTTTCTTCAGTTGGCCCAACAATTTGTTGGCATTCATCCGCAACATAAATGCCTTTTCCCCTGCCAGTGGCCTCGGCGGCGCATTTAAACACTCCCGCTTCCTCCTGCAGAGCGTTCACTTCCTGCATTGTTTTGGAAATGTCATCCTGCGGCGCCTTGGCGTCCGCACGGACCTCCCGTAAGAGTACAACTTCCTCCTCCTCCTCCTCCTCATTCCCCCTCGCCGTGTCAAGTATCCCAAGCGCCAGTCCCTCAGTGGCCTTCTTTGCCTCCATCGTCGCGGTCTTACCGACGCTCGACTTATCCTTCAGCACGACGGACGTCAGTACGCCCGCCAACTGGGGCGTCAGTCGTCATGCCCCTGTCGCTGACGCATCCACCAACCGCTGCATCTCCACTAACTCTGCCTGGTTTTGTTCTCGTCATTCCCGCTTCAGGGGTTGAACGACGTTGCGCTGCGCCGCGCAGTGGTGGTTGGCCTTGTCCGCCACGCACGCACTCCCCGTGGAATCTTCAGCAGCTGCATT
>NW_911721.1:0-1164 GCF_000209065.1 Trypanosoma cruzi | reverse complement strand
GCGTGGTGACGCTGACGGGCTGCACGATGGGCTCGACGGGGTTGTCGGGACCCCTGCTATCGCAGGCTGACGCCGGCTACCGGTTCGTTGCTGGGTGCCTGACGGTCGCGGGACGGATGGTGACGACGGCGGCAGAGCTGGAGCTTCACGGCATCACCAACGTTACGACGGTTGCCGCGTGCGGGGAGTGCACGAAGGACGGCGACTGCTTTGCTCCGCTGACGACGGCGGTCATTGACTGCAAGTGCCAGTGCGCTGCTGGAGGGCACGGCGATGTGTGTCTCCCGGCGCCTGTGCCTGCTGGCCCGCCACCGCCACTGCCACCAACAACACCCACATCGCCACCGATAGGTGAGTGCATCAGCGACATGGTGTACCCCGAGGTTGCGCAGGCTGTGGGCGGCGGGCTGTCGTGGCTGTGCTACCGCAACGTGACGTTCAGCGGGGGTGGCATGAGCCTGACGGTGCTGGTCGGGGCGATGACGGGCGACGTGGCGAATGTCACGTTTGATGGATGCACGTGGAGGGACGGCGCCGTGCTGGTGCTGTTGAGCAGCGTGCACGCCGCTGTGGGGTCGCTGAACATCTTCGTCACCGGCAACACGTTTAGTGACGCGCTGCTCAGCCCGGAGGGTGTGTTTCCACCGCACACGAACATCACGATCAGCGGGAACCGCTTCACTGTCGCGAGACTGATCCCTCGGTCGGGTTTGGTCCTTAGGAGGCCGTCTTGTGTTGCGATGAATGGGCTGGTGATCAGCAACGACTCCGCGGTGGTGCTGAGTGGCAATGTGTTTCAGAGCGTGACAGCATCGTCAAGCGCCATTCACGTTCTCAGTTCTGCGCTGAAGGTGTCGTGGCACTCCCTGTTTGCGGTGGTGGGCAACACGTTTCAGATGGCTGGCGGCAACGGTACGCTGATGTGTCTTGAGGGGTCTAGACGGTCCTCATCGCTGAGTGTACTGAACAACTCTGCCGTGGTGATCCGAGGCAACTTTGTGAAAAGGCCGGTACAGTACTTCATGCACATTTTGTCGGCCTTAATTCTGGAGTCTCTTTCGGCTGTTGTGTTTCAGGGGAACGACATGCAGGGAAGCTTGGCTGTGTTTTATTCAGGCTACTCCTCGAACATCTACTACAACTCCTGGCTGCAGCTGAGCGGCA
>NW_911720.1:0-1163 GCF_000209065.1 Trypanosoma cruzi | reverse complement strand
AAAACCAAACAAAACCGTAACTCAATGCATTCGCCTTGACGTTGCCGAGCAACAAAGAGGAAGCACTCAACAAGACTTCCCGCAGCACCACCACGCTCAGCTTGTTAATCCCATTTTCCAAGTCTGGACTGCGGAAGACTGCACCGCATCAATCTCCGTGATGGCGATGTCGCAGTGCTGCGGAAGGGCACCCATAAAAACAACGACGGAGGACCGCATCACCGTCCGGCCCACGCGGATCAGGACACCGGCTGACTCGGTCGCCTCAGCACCCCCAACAAACTGCAGCGCGGCTCCCTCACGGAATGTGCACCCGGTGAGCGTGATGTTGATGGGGAGATGCAGCGGCATACTGTCGAAAAAAAACTTCAGCACAGCACCCACGCCGCTGAATGTCACGCCCACGTAGCAGTGGTGCGTCTTCCACATGTTCAGCGTGAGGCTCGTCAGCGTCTGGTTCACCACGCAGCTCGTGTCGCCGTCGACGGCTCTCTCCGCCACGGGCGGCACAACCGCGTCGGGCACCTCGAAGGGAAGACACGACGCACCATGCCATCCGTCCTTGCAGCTGCACGAGCACGAGCCGCGCTCCACCAACTCCGTCCCGGGCAGGTAGCACGCCGCGTCGTCGTTGCACGTGCCGCACCTAAACACCACCACTTCCCCAGGAAACACACCGGCGTACGACAGCTCCTCACCGCCCTGCAGGTTGCACCCAACGACCAACCGCGCGGGTGACGCCACGACAATGCTCGACAGAGCCAGATCAGCAAAGGAATAACTATCGTCCACCTGACGGTTGTGTGCAAGCGCCACGGTGGTGCCTCTGCCCGACAGACGAATTTTGTGCTGGGAATACGGAATAGTTAATACCGAAGCTGCGCTCACGTTGTTGCCCGTCACACGCCACTGCGCACCACCCTGGAAAGTCACAGAGCCAGACAAATACAACAGCGCAGAATTCAAACCCCCCGCTCTGCCAATAAAGGTGCAGTCCGCCACTCTCAGCAGCCCCGAAGAGCCCACGGCAGTATCCTCAAAAAGACAAATGCCAATGGCCGCGCTCATCGTGTTGTTCTCAACGTCAAGGTAGCCACCGTTCTTCACATCAACAGCGTAAACATAAACGGCTGATCCCATACCCTCATCCTTCTCCGTTGTGC
>NW_911719.1:0-1163 GCF_000209065.1 Trypanosoma cruzi | reverse complement strand
TCCGCTACTTTTCCACCCTTTGCTGTCTCCTTCATGATTTACTTTGTCTTGGTCATCGTTGTGCACTCGTGTACGCACGGGCTGCCGGACAACATCCACAAAATCAGCGTGAGCAAGGACGATGACGCTCCTGTGGTGCTCTTCAATAGCGGCAACAAGGCGATTGAGGGGCTTGGCGTCTTTATGTTTGCATACGTTTGTCAAATCAACTCATACGAGGTGTACTGGGACATGACGGACCGCACGCTCACCAGGTTCACTCTTGCCTCCGGGCTGGGCATGATGCTGTGCTTCCTGCTGTACGCCATGGTGTCCTTCTTTGGCTACATGGACTTTGGCAGGAAGGTGGACGGCTCCATCCTGCTCATGTACGATCCACTCCAAGAGCCCGAGGTGATGGTGGCTTACGTTGGCGTTCTCTCCAAGCTGTGTGCCTCCTACTCGCTGCTCTTCATGGCCTGCCGCAATGCCATTTACCACATTATTGGGTGGGATGCGGATGAGTTGCCCTACTGGAAGCACTGCATTGCCGTGACCATTCTTTCGACCATTGTTCTATTTTGCGGCCTGTTCATCCCGAAGATCCAAACTGTGTTGGGCTTTGCCGGCTCCATCACAGGCGGCTCTCTCGGCTTTCTTCTTCCGGCGCTGTTTGCGATGTACTCGGGGGATTGGACGTGGAGGAAGGTGGGATGCGTCCACTACGTGTGCACGTACATATTGCTGCTGTCGGGTGTCATTGGCGTCGTGTTCGGTACTGGTGCGACGATTTGGGCCACCGCTTGCGGCTAGAGGGCAATGGATCGCTGTATATGAATGATTTTTCTTTCTTTTTATTTATTTAATTTTGAAGACGTGGGACTGTAGGAAGATAAAAATGATTGTGAGGCCCCTCTAATGGGCATATTTGTGGGGAGTGTGTTTGTGTGTCGTGAGGGACCCTGTATTCACGTGTATGCGCGGATGCAAGAGAGCCTCTCTCATGGTTGGTGTGGAGGGTTTTTGTTTGTTCGTTAAATACGTTTGGAAGGAGCATAATAACAGATGAGGCTAAATAAATGAGGGCGATTCTTTTTCTTTTTGGTTCCTCGTTTTTTAATTACCCGTCGATCTTTTTTGGTTTTTCTTTTTTCAAAAACGATTTCCGCGTGAAGGGCGGCGGG
>NW_911718.1:0-1163 GCF_000209065.1 Trypanosoma cruzi | reverse complement strand
TGTGTTGTGCTGCCGCACACGACTCTCTTGTTGTCTGACACCTGGCTGACAGTCAAACACCACTGCGTTGGGACAAGCAAGGATGTGGACTGCCGCTCACGGTGTTGGGCACCGCTGTTTGGATGCGGCGGCCACACGAGCGGATGTATTGTGGCACAATCGAATGCGTGAAATACGCGGAATCACAGCGGCTGCAATAATATCAGCGGTGTGGCACCACGGAGTAGGTGAGGGGGTGATGCATGATGAATCACAGTGGGCGGCATGCGAGGGAAGTGCACCGCGACGGAGCGTCATCCCGCCCTCAGCCTGCAGGGGAATGTACACCCACAAAATATATGGACGAGACACCACCAAACACACACACCCTTCCATGCACCAATAAATAGGAGCGAAGGTGCGTTCTGGCGTGTGGGAGTCCACTCACATATTTTCATTTCCACCGCAATAAACGGTGAGGAATCAGGTGCCACAGCAACGAAAGGAAAAACAAACATCTATTGCAGCACTTTACCAGCGAAAGGCAGGAACAACACGAACCGAATTCTTGGCCGCACCAACACAAGAAAATTTCACGGGAAAAGAAATAATGATGCACCCTGCGGGAATCCTCAACACACGACCCAGGCATGAAGGTTTACCCTCCGCAAAAACAAAACGCATGCAGACATCTGCCAACATCCAAAAAGAAACACAAATAAATGATTGCTTGATTTATTCCATTAGTTGCGCTTCTTTTTCTTGTTGCGTGTGCGGCCGCTGCTGCGGTGGTGACTGCGCTTGCATGAGGTGGTGTGCGTCGAATATGAACGAAGGCCAAAAGCAACTGAATTGTTCGTGATGAATATCGACTGCACTTCCCGTGGACCAACAATCCACGTGGTGTGCGGGGATCATTCCTTTTTTTATTGTTACTTTGCTTTTGTGTTGCCGTGTGCGCTGCACCTCCTCTCTTGTGCGTGTGCGTACCCTCCGTGAGGGGTGCCGACACGACGGACCGCTCTCGCCGTATGTACATGCGGTGGAGCCTTGTGTGCCGCTCCTGTTTGCTTCTCCTCTTCCATCTGTGTGTGTTGGTGTTGCGGCAGGGCTGTGTGTGTGTGTGTGCCTGCTGCCGTGGATTGGAGTGTGTGTCTTGCGTGGTGTGCGGCTTACGGTGCATG
>NW_911717.1:0-1163 GCF_000209065.1 Trypanosoma cruzi | reverse complement strand
TTTATTGGATCTCCGTCTATTCCTCAATGATCGGGTGATTCATGAATGCTTATTTGCTTTACGGGCTTCTAATTGGCTGCTGGAGTTGTTGGTGCGCTTTTTCCTTTTTTGCATCAGCTGTGGCCCCGATGTATGCATTTGTGTTTATATGTGTTTTTTGCTGCTTTTTTTTTTGCGTGTAGTGTAAAATTTTTTTTTTTTTTTTTTAGTGGATGTGCTGGAGGCTGTGTGTGTGAGGGGCCTGATGTATTCTTTTTTTTTTTTTGCCTTGCGGTAAGTTGTGTTTGTTTGAGTGATGCACTTGTTGGTCTGTTACCTTTTTTTTTTGTTCTTTTAATTTTGAAGAGTCTTTTTGCTTCTTTTTCTTTTTTGTTTGCCGGTTTTTTGTGCCGGTTTTTTTATTTTGTTTCTTTTTTTTGTTTGCTGGCTTTTTTTACGGCTTTTTTTGCCGGTTTTTTTTTTTTGAAACTTTTTTAAAATTTTTTTGAAAACTGTTGCACTGCTTTGGGGGCTGCGCGAGGCACTTTTTTTTCGCTCAATTTCTGTGTGTTTTGCCCATTTCTTGAAAATTTGTGTGTCGTGGGTGCACCTCCCTCCGTGGAGTTTTTGGCTGCCGTCACGCAAGAGAGCAGCGCCGCCTGCGGTGTGGCTGTTTGGTTGTCTTGGGGGCGGTGCCTGGTCTTTCAGCTGCTGTTGTTTTTCCTCCTCGCTCTTTCTGTGAACTGAATGAAAAGGTGTGGCGTGACTGCGGGCCGCCGAAGTGATTTTCGCCTCCAGTGCGTGCTTTTGCGTTGCTCACGCAATCATCGAAGCGGTGTGCGGCCGTCCCATGGCTGCACCTGTGTATGGGCACTGCTGCCGCCGTGTTGCTGGCGGCTCACCGGCGGCTGTGCGGCGCCGGCGCATAGGTGTGATCCCCCGGATGCAGTGAGGACGGGAACCGATGGTTGGGCTGAGCAAGTGCTGTGTGGTGTCCGTGGGATGTATATGCAGAGAGGGCCGGGCAATGGCGGCTGGGTGCTCCTCTTGTCGCATGTGGCTTGCGCGGCATTGATTTCTGTCGTCACTGTGGTGTCTCGCATTCGCACGTGAGATTGTTTGATTATTTAGATGGTGGGAGCGGGGGCGTGCCGTCACGGCTACATATTATAGTCCCAGGAGCC
>NW_911716.1:0-1163 GCF_000209065.1 Trypanosoma cruzi | reverse complement strand
GAAGAGGCGGAATTAGAAGCACTGCAGCTGCAACATATGGAGCGACACGAACGTCACGCTCTCATTAATCTTTTTTTGCTCAGTCTCAACGCCTGAAGGTCTGCGAAGCACCCATGGACACAACATATTCCGATACGCCACTCTCACAGCGTGCGATTGCTAATAGTTGGCGACGTCTGGAGCTTCGAGAGGAGGAGAGGCGGATCGAGCTGCAACAGCGATCATGGGCCTCATTTCGTTCCATTGTTAAAAAGGCAACAGAGGAGCATGAACAAATCGATAGAATGGAAAGAATGCTGCGATCCATCGCGGAGCGATCACGGAGTGTATTAAATCGTTGCTTTGGTGAAGTGGAATTGGCTCTGATGGATGAAGAAAAGCATGAGCGTCAGAACATAGAGGTCCAGGAGCGCCGTGCACGCATGAATCACTCCCGCGAGGCTGTGAGACACGAAGAGGTGCTTCTTGCTGGAGAGCGCTTGCTTCATGACGCCTCTGGAACGCGTTTTTTGGATGCAATGGACGTTGCGGTACGGCAATTCTCTTCGGAGGCAGTGCGTATCGCACAGGAGGAACATCTAGAGCGCCTTTCTCTCGTGCAGGCAGAACGTTTTGAATGCTTGTCACTTACAGCGCCTCTCGAAACCCAGGCCCGGCGAAGCAAAAAAGATGCAGTGGAACAACTTGCAGAACTTCACTCTACAATAGAAAAAACAACGGCGGAGGGTGCCTGGCGTGCACGTCTTGCCCTTGTGGAAACAGAGGAGCTTCGTGTCCGGGACGGCATTTATAACGATGAGGCGGGTAACCGGTCATGGTGGGTGGCGGACGAGCGCCGCCAAAGGATGGAATTAACATCTCTAGAAACAGAACGGCTCAGGCGAGCTAAAGAGGTTGCGCGGCTGCGTGACAAAATGGGAGAGTGCGAAAGTGTTGAGGAGCAACGTCGTATTGGAGTACAAAGGGAGGAGGCAAGTGCATGGGCAACTCTCGTGAGGGAACAGATAACAGATGCGGCCAATGCATACAAGAAGGAAGGGCAACGACGCATAGAAGAAACACGTCGTGAGCGGTACGCCGATCGGTCACAACGTTGTAGACGCGCCTTGGAAGAATTGCTACAGGATGAAGATGATGATCGGCATTACATTTTTGAGGAGAGC
>NW_911715.1:0-1163 GCF_000209065.1 Trypanosoma cruzi | reverse complement strand
AGTGCTGGTACGCACAGCCCGCACACACCTCTTCAGCCCACAGCGGTGTACGCCAGCGCGGATGCGGCGAGCACCAGCGGGGCACACACCCACGCAGAGCTGCTGAGGCTGCCGTCGATTTCGCGAAGACGTGACGGTGCGCTGGTGGACGTCGTGGTTGGCGCCTCTGTAGTCGTAGTGCTTGGTGCCTGTGTTGTAGTGGTGGTCGTCGTGGTTGGCGCCTTTGTTGTGGTCGTTGTGGTCGTAGTTGGTGGTTTTGTTGTGGTCGTCGTCGTGGTCGTATTGGAAGACCCTTCAGGCACAGGCTGAGCGGCAGCTTCCTCTGAAACGCACACGGACGGGCAGCAGCAGCACAGGGCAACCACCAACAGGGCGCACAGCAGACGGCACGTCATCATCATCGTGAGTGTGGTCGTTCAGTGGTGTGGAGCTGATCTGCACAGTGAGGGAAATTGAGAGCAACAGGGGAGACGAGAGGTGCGGCAGACACACACAGAGGGCACACCACATGAGGAGAGGGCAGCAGCCAGGCATGCACCGTACGCCGCACACCACGCGCAGCACACACTCCAATCCACGGCAGCAGGCACACACACACACACAGCCCTGCCGCAACACCAACACACAGATGGAAGAGGGAGAAGCAAACAGGAGCGGCACACAAGGCTCCACCGCATGCACATGCGGCGAGAGCGGTCCGTCGTGTCGGCACCCCTCACGGAGTGTACGCACACACACAAGAAGGTGCAGCGCACACAGCAACACAAAAGCAAAGTAACAATACAAAAAGGAGATCCCCGCACACCACGCGGATTGTTGGTCCACGGGAAGTGCAGCCAATATTCACCACAAGCAGTTCAGTTGCAATAGGCCTTCGTCCACATTCATCGCACTCAATTTCATGCATGCACAGTCACCACCGCAACAGGAGCTGCTGCGCACGCAACAAGAAACAAGAAAGGGAGGTGGTGTGGGAGACTACGGTGCTGCTGTCACTGCCGCCATGCAAAGCTGTGTTTATATTTTTAGTGGCGGTGTCCCTCTTGAACCCCTCGCTGTGGGCTGCGGGGGTAACTTTGCCGGCTGATGTGCCTTCGGTTTTGTTGTTGCATTCTTCTTCTCCACTTCTTCTGTGGAGGGTCCCGGCGTCCTCTCCGTTCGGA
>NW_911714.1:0-1163 GCF_000209065.1 Trypanosoma cruzi | reverse complement strand
TGGCAGCAGCAATACCCAAAAAAGGAAAGGGACACAAAGTTGGCATTGCACAACTCGCACGAGAGGAGGACCGCCACACACATACGCACGCAAGGACACCGACACAGCGAGAGAAGAAAACGATTAACCTAATGGGATGGACAGGACACTGGCGGAAATATATAAACAACGATACTACTAGATCCTTGCCAAGGTCCTGTCCCACGTTTGCCCTCAAATCAATATGCCCTGTCCATGTTTGTTCACTGCCGCAAAACACAGTATCAAAAAAAAAAAAAGAAACACGCCTCCACAAAATAGGGAGCATAAATTAACTGCGCCTTTTACAGGCGCAAGTAAAAAGAAAAAAAGCGGGGGACAGCGGTCCCCTCTCTACACTATATCCTACACAATCACACAAAGGCAATGCAGTCACCTCTCAACAAATAGACAAAGAAAAACAATGGGAACACATACACAACAGTTGCCGGCTAGTCAATCCCTCTACAGCAGAAATGTCTCTTCGTGGAAGTCCACACCAAGCGACAGGGCGGCGTCCCTCGCACTCCTCACCAGGCCAGCCGGACCACACGCAAACACCAACACTGTGCGAGGATCCGCGTCGCCGATGACGAAAGAGATCTCAACAGCAGCGTCGATCCGCCCAGTGGACACATCAATCTTCCTCTGGGGAAGAGTCCCGCACGCGGACTCACCCGTCAAAAATAGGCGCAATGAAGGCAGCTCACCGGCGGTGTTCCGTGAACACGAGACAATGCTGTGCTCCAACGAGGAATTGCTCGCCACGGAAGTGTCCCCGCCGTCACTCCACAGGTGCGACATCATGGGCACCAGATCGGCGTCACGAACAGTCCACAGCAGTGTCACGGCAGGGGCCAAACTACCCCCCATTCTCTGCCGACGCAGGTGGCTGTAGATCGCAGCGCACGGTGCCACGCCGATGCCGCCGGCAACAAGCACAACAACACTGTAGTCGTCAAATTCGTGAACGCGTCCACACGGCCCGTCAACACTTAATGAGAGGCTGCTGCCACGCTCACTCACCAGCTTCACCAGATGTCCCGTCCAGCTGTCATCCCCCATAGCCTTGATGTGGAACGTGTAGCATCCTTCGCATGCGCTGCTAAAGCTGAACGGGTGCCATTGCAAGAGAGACAACTCGG
>NW_911713.1:0-1163 GCF_000209065.1 Trypanosoma cruzi | reverse complement strand
GATGGACGGCACCGTGCGCTCGGGGCGCCGGCCGAAGGTTCGTCGTGGGGTGCCTGACGCTGAACGGGCAGACGCTGCAGCCGATGGACTACAGGTCTGCCGGCATCATCGGGGAATTCCGCCCCGTGGCGTGTGGCGTGTGCGACGCCGACGTGCACTGCTTTGCTGCTGCGACGAGGGCGATGTCGGAGTCGTGCCGCTGTCGCTGTGCTGAGGGCGGGTACGGGCGCGACTGCCTGCCGGTGTACCTGCCGCACGTGGACGGGTGCAACCGCATGCCCGAGAAACCGCTGCTGAGCCACACGGCGACGCGCAGCCTGACACCAACGGGGACGCCGAGCCTGAGCGCGACGCACTACAGTCCGACGCCGTACGGGCCAACGAAGACGCTGCAAGTGACGGAGACGGTGGTGCTGCTGCCCACGCGGACCCCGACGGCGTCGGTGAGCAGCACGCCGTGGTGGAGCGACGTGGCGTGCCCGACACTCGCCGTGACGACGACGGCGGCAGGAGGAGGCCTGACGCAGAACGACATTCGCGGCGGTGGGAGCGCCGTCCCGACGCTGCTGATGGTGGCGCTGCCGCCGCCGTTTCGGTGGGCACGCGATCCGCAGCTCTGCACGCACCTGAGCTTTGTGCCGGTGTCGACGGCGCAGCCGAGCGGGTTCGGTGGTCCGTGGGGAGCGATGCTGCGCAACGCGACGTGGGTGCGCAACGCGACGAATCCGTCCACCGTCCTGGAGCTGGCTGTGCCCGTGCACCGCGGTTACTTCATTGGTGCCGACGAGACGATAGTCATTCGCTGCGACGCTGTGGCGGTGTTTGGCGGCTGCAAGGGTGTGCTGCTTGGGTCCTTCACGATCAGGTCGAACACGCTGCCCGCCGCTGCCAGCGCCCTCTCGGCGATCACCGGCGTTGTTGCGGGTGCGGCGGCTGTTGCCGTGGTGGTGACCGGCGGGCTGGGCTCCATCCTGGAGATGCAGGCGCTCGGCGTGTTTGCGAGGATGCCATGCGCCTCGGCACAGGAGCGTGCGAGCACCGTTGCGCTGCCGTACTTCCTGTCGGTGTTTGCTGCCCTTGACCCGCTGTGGATGGTGGTGGGCAACGCGCTGCTCGCCGCTGTGTTCGGGTGCGTGCACTACGGTGTGACGGCCGCCTTTAAG
>NW_911712.1:0-1163 GCF_000209065.1 Trypanosoma cruzi | reverse complement strand
CGCACAATCTTATCCATCAAATTCCCGCCAACGGCGTCGTTCCGCCGTGATGCCTGTGATCCCCAGCGTCGACACATCGTAAGAGGCGATGCCACTCTCTCCTTTTGCGTGGGCAAGGTATGCCTTGTAGAGCGGGGCATACTCCTCAAATTCCTCGGGTAACTCAATGGCGGAGTGTGAGGAGTTGCGGAGGCTTCCAGAATCATCCACAACACCAGCCGGCAAAAAATTCCTTGTCTGCTAGAGCGGGTGGGTGCGTTTCGTTCTTGACGGATCCGTCGTCGTCCACCCCCGGTGTATCCTCAAAAAGCGAAAGCTCCGGAATGGAGGCAATGAAGGCGGCGTCATCGTCAAGGGTAGTTGAAGAATTCCCTCTTGATACCGGCAAAACGGCATTGCCCTCCCCATCTTTTTCTTCACTTTGCTCTAGCGCCTGCCGCACGAGTTTCCCTTCTGCAATGCGATGACGCAGCGCCTCTTGCTCCGCCTCAAGGGAGTCCAAGTCGAGGGAAAGAAACATGCGGAAGTACACCTCACGTGCGGCATGTGTTTCGCAGCCGTAAATCACTGCGCAAGCCTCCATCAAAGAAAAAAGGTACTGCTTGTCCTCTCCGCCCTTCCCACCATCTGAACTCTGCGCCGCATGTCCCTCCAGACGGCTTTGGAGAAAGTTCTGAAATCGGTCGCAGAATTGCATCCGCTTCTCATCAAACAAGTAACGTGCCGTTAATACCTCCCTTGTGTCGGGGTCAACGTCTGTCTGCATGTGCAGCTGGTCGCCGGGCGCCCCTGCGGCACCAATAGCCACCCCACGCCGCTCACGGTTCATCACACCCGCAAGTTGTTGTCGCCCGCGACGCAGTTCCACCTCGCTGTACGCCAGCGCACCCAACTCAAAGCTCAGCTGGTCACGATGCCGCTTCGAAACAAACTCACGGTGAATCATCAAGTTGTGGCCAAAATCCTCTTCGTACTCCACTGTCTGTGGGAGTGGCATTGGGCGGTAGACTATCTGCAGCGCCTCCTGTGCGCTGACGCCATTTGTCGGGGCGGCGCCGCCACTTGACGCCGTCGGCGACCATGTTCGTTGCCCCCACTTGCACCGAGCCGCGTAGCAAAAACACCTCCGCATCATACCTAATTTTCCTGTTCGTGTGTCTCTC
>NW_911711.1:0-1163 GCF_000209065.1 Trypanosoma cruzi | reverse complement strand
GGCGGCTGATCAGAAGCAGGTATTTTATCATTGACACCAGTGCCAGGATGGTCCCCACTCCTCGCTAAGTAATGCTATGCGCTTCTGCAGCGTGCCTCTACGCTCTGTTTGCTCCGTGTTCTTTCCCTGCCTTTTCGCCGTCGCGCGGGGGAATCGGGACTTCTTGTCTCGGCACCGCGCGCTGCGGATAAAAACACGAGGGAAGCCAGCAGCAATAGGGAGGTGTGGAGAACAAAGAAGGAAAGAAAGGGAAACACACAGAGCTGCAGCTAGAGAGGGGAAGAAAGGGATAGAAAGAGAGAGAGAAAAGCGATAGCTGTAACAGGTTCCTGACGGGTTTCCTCTTGCCATGCCCGCGCGTCTCTATTCAAAGAAAGAAAAAAAAACAAAAAAAAAAAAAACAAAACAAAAAAAACAAAAAAAAAAAAAAAAGAGAGACCGCCACGATTATCACAAAAACAGGGCTCAAATTGCAATGGTCTTTACGCACATGCCGCCTCTGCTGACTCCGCCTCGTGAACGTTTGGATGCGACTGTCACAAGCAGAGAGTGTGAGCACACAGGCGGCAGCCGTGGAAGACGCAAACCAGCACCTACATCCATTCTCACCTCAGTCTGACACAGCAAACAAACTGACAGCAAACAACACGCAGCGAGTAAAGGGGGTGCTGCAACAACACGCCAAGGCGTGATCGTTTGTATTTTGGAACGGCAGAAAAACGACCCCTTCACCCTCCTTCAGCAATGCCGTGGAATTGCGTTCATGCAAGATGTCCGGATCAGCGCCGCACGAAGCAGCAATACTCTCCACTGTCTTTTTTCCTCGCATTTTGTGATGTCAGCGATGCGCGCCGTGTTTTCCTCCGCTTTCCTTATTCAAGGGAGAAGGCGACACCCACGGCCCCTTGCACACGTCGCCCTCTCCCGTTTGTGTCGCCAGCATTTCCCCCGCCGTCGTCACGTGCGGCGGCGCTGCCCGGTGAGGGGGTCCCGGTGCTCGGGCCGGCCGGCGTCTTCTTCCGGGCGGTCGCGCCACGAGCGTCGGGTGTCTTCCCAGCGCGCGCCCCTGGTGCGCCGGCCGCCCTCCTCCGGCCGCGAGGCGAGGTTCCGCCGCCCCCCGGCGGTGCGCGCCGCTGCCCGGCCGCCCGCGGCGTCGAAAAACT
>NW_911710.1:0-1163 GCF_000209065.1 Trypanosoma cruzi | reverse complement strand
ACCCTTTATGCCGTATCCCTTGGGGCGGCGTGCCTCGTTGGATTCTCGCTGGGGAAAATTCACACACGTCCGTCCCCATACATATGGAAGTTGGGGGCGCAAACCGCCGGAGACTCCGGTGTACCATAAGCGCCACCTCACCTTTGACGAGCGCTTTGCGGTTGGCCGAGAGATGCCTGTACCGTCTAAAATTTTGGAGATGTCACGGCGGTACGATGAAAAACACATGGGTCACCACCGCCAGCGACGAAGATCTTGCCCTTTTTTTGCGGACAATGAGATGATGCATCTTCCCAACGGAGAAGACGATCCTGACAACTTTGATGGGGCAGAAGAGAACAGCAACCAAAATTGCAAGAGCACAGGTGGAATTGTGATTCTCGGCGCGCCACCATGCAGTGAACTTTACTCGTGGATTGGTCAGATGCGGATGCGAGATGGCGAGATTGTTCCATTGGGTATTGAGCAGCTTCTTCCACGGGGATGTGTGGTACGTAACACGGAATGGATACTCACTGCGGTGACATACACGGGAAGAAATACCAAGATGCTGCTGAACCAACGGCCCAAATCAGTGAAATTTTCTGTAGTTGCACGGCGTATCAACATTTTGAATTGTTTCCTCTTACTTGTGCATCAATCTTTTTTGTTTTTTCTCTGCGGACTTGCGGTCAGGTGGCGGAATGAACGCTTGGAGGCACCAGAAGGCACACGTAGTGGGTATTCGACATGGTATATTCAATGGAATCTTTCACGCTATACCGCAAAAGAATTTTTTGGATGGCGATATCTTACCAACTTTGTTCTTCTCTCATATCTTATTCCACTCTCTTTGTATGTCACAATGGAATTCAACAAAGCCATTCAAATGGTCCTTATTTCCCGTGATAGGCGAATGGCAAATTTTGATGAATTTATTGGCGAGTTACGCTATACACGTCCTAAAACATCAGAGCTAAACTGTCAATTGGCTCATGTGCGGTATATATTTACAGATAAAACCGGGACATTGACAGAAAACATTATGACATATGTGGGTGGTTGTACAGCGACGAAGACTCACAATGAACAAGAGAGACCTGGTGGTCTTGGTGAAGAATTTATACAACTTATACAGAATTACCCCAATAGATCTGGAACTAGGTCTGTTATTCAGGCAATGC
>NW_911709.1:0-1163 GCF_000209065.1 Trypanosoma cruzi | reverse complement strand
CGGGTTCGTGGACATCGCACCCGCTCCACGTTGTTGTCACGCCAATCCAACCAGCTTGACTGCTGGACGGTCCACGAGCCTTCTGCATAAATGGCGTATGACACGGAGCCGCTGTTCCCCACCACGCGCAACACGCTGTGTTCCGACACGCTAAAGTCCTGCTGCTGATAAAGGAGGCTTGTCCCGGAGGCCATCGTATTGTTGAGCAGCGCAAAAACAGAGCGATCACTGGCAATGAGGATATTTAAGTGGAACAGGTGTGCGTATCCATCTAGGGTGCAGTAACGCGTGTACAGCGAGCTGCCGCCCACCAGCGTCAGTGTCCCGGTCGAGTACAAACCATACCCGCCGCGCCTCGACGTATGCGACTTGACGTTGCTGACCAGCAGCGAGGACACACTCAACACAACTTCGTGCAGAGTCACTACGCTCAATTTTTTGTTCACATTGTTAGGCCAAAATACAATGGAAGACTGTACCGCGTCAACCTCCGTGACGGCGATGTCGCAGTGCTGCGGGAGGGCAAGTGCAAAAATAACGACAGAGGACCGCATCACCGTCTGGCTCACGCGGATCAAGACGCCGGCTGACTCGGCCACCTCAGCACCCCCAACAAACTGCAGCGCAGCACCCTCGTGGAATGTGCACCCAGTGAGCGTGATGTTGATGGGGAGATGCAGCGGCATACTGTTGAGAGAGAAAGTCAGCGCAGCACCCACGCCGCTGAATGTCACACCCACGTAGCAGTGGTGCGTCTTCCACATGTTCAGCGTGAGGCTCGTCAGCGTCTGGTTCACCACGCAGCTCGTGTCGCCGTCCACGGCTCTCTCCGGCAAGGGCGGCACAACCGTGTCGGGCACCTCGAAGGGAAGACACGACGCGCCATGCCATCCGTCCTTGCAGCTGCACGAGCACGAGCCGCGATCCACCGACTCCGTCCCGGGCATGTAGCACGCAGCGTCGTCGTTGCATGTGCCGCACCCAAACACCACCACGCCCTCCGGAAACACGCCGTCGTACGACACCTCCTCATCGCCCTGCCTGTTGCACCCCACCACAAACTGTGCGGGTGACGTCACAATCGAGTTTGACGGAGCCAGACCAGCAAAAAAAGAATTATCTTCCACCTGACGGTTGTGTGCAATTGCCACAGTGGTACCGCT
>NW_911708.1:0-1163 GCF_000209065.1 Trypanosoma cruzi | reverse complement strand
TATCCGCTGCTTGGAGGAATTTCGCGAGCTCTTGCCCACACGGGTGCTGCACTCGGCTGATCGTTTTCGAGCGGCTGCTGCATCACATGTTGTGGTCTAAATTTTTGTTTCCAATTATGAATGGTGGGGGTCAGAGGTACTCTCTGTCACTATCTGTTTGCGTGTTCACACACTGGACACCAAACAACCCTGAATTATCCGCTGCTTGGAGGAATTTCGCGAGCTCTTGCCCACACGGGTGCTGCACTCGGCTGATCGTTTTCGAGCGGCTGCTGCATCACATGTTGTGGTCTAAATTTTTGTTTCCAATTATGAATGATGGGGGTCAGAGGTACTCTCTGTCAATATCTGTTTGCGTGTTCACACACTGGACACCAAACAACCCTGAATTATCCGCTGCTTGGAGGAATTTCGCGAGCTCTTGCCCACACGGGTGCTGCACTCGGCTGATCGTTTTCGAGCGGCTGCTGCATCACACGTTGTGGTCTAAATTTTTGTTTCCAATTATGAATGATGGGGGTCAGAGGCACTCTCTGTCACTATCTGTTTGCGTGTTCACACACTGGACACCAAACAACCCTGAATTATCCGCTGCTTGGAGGAATTTCGCGAGCTCTTGCCCACACGGGTGCTGCACTCGGCTGATCGTTTTCGAGCGGCTGCTGCATCACACGTTGTGGTCTAAATTTTTGTTTCCAATTATGAATGGTGGGGGTCAGAGGCACTCTCTGTCAATATCTGTTTGCGTGTTCACACACTGGACACCAAACAACCCTGAATTATCCGCTGCTTGGAGGAATTTCGCGAGCTCTTGCCCACACGGGTGCTGCACTCGGGCTGATCGTTTTCGAGCGGGTGCTACATCACACGTTGTGGTCTAAATTTTTGTTTCCAATTATGAATGGTGGGGGTCAGAGGTACTCTCTGTCAATATCTGTTTGCGTGTTCACACACTGGACACCAAACAACCCTGAATTATCCGCTGCTTGGAGGAATTTCGCGAGCTCTTGCCCACACGGGTGCTGCACTCGGCTGATCGTTTTCGAGCGGCTGCTACATCACACGTTGTGGTCTAAATTTTTGTTTCCAATTATGAATAGGTGGGGGTCAGAGGCACTCTCTGTCAATATCTGTTTGCGTGTTCACACACTGGACACCAAACA
>NW_911707.1:0-1163 GCF_000209065.1 Trypanosoma cruzi | reverse complement strand
AAGTAAACTTCGGGAATCGAATGGCGTAGCTCGACGTCGTCACAAGCGTACTGCCCACCACCAGTATCTGGAAGCTCGCGCCAAAATCACCCTCAAACTCCAACTCACCGGAATCCAGCATCGAAGACGTCACGTTCACGTGCACACGCGCACCACTCCCCTTGATCGACAGGCCCATGAGGACGCACTGCAGCAGCGTGATGTTGAGTGTCTTTTGTGGCGCGTCAAAATACGACAGGTCCAGCACGATCGCGGCGGTGAAGGTCACGTTGACGAAGCACAGACCACGCACACCGGGATCAAGATCGTCCACGGAGCTGATGCTGCCACCGTGCACGCAGCAGATCTCCGTGTCGTCCGCATCGGGGAGCGGGAGCGGCCCAAGGCCGTCCGGAACCGCAGCTGGCAAACACGTGTCACCGTAGCCGCCAGCAGTGCACACGCACTCACAGCCGCTGATGCTGCTCGTCCTCGCCGCAAAGCACACGGCGTCCACGGTGCACGCGCCACAGTCCAACACCCTCACGGGTGCTCCAATATTGAGGACGACTCCGTAATCCGTCACGGGAGAGCCCCTTGCCGCGTTGCACACGCCGTAGATGGTCGGGCGAGAGTCGGATGGCGGTGGCCAGTTGCTTGTCATGTGTGCAATGGATGACGAGTACGAGCCATACGTGAATTTGTTGTCAAGTATCGACCACACACTCCGATCGTGGAACGCCACGCCGTTCTTGTTGGCCACGTACACAACGTAGGCGGTGCGAAACTCGTTGTCGCGGTGCACCAGCCAGCTGCCGCCAGCCACGGTCAGCGTGTTTGCCATGAGCATGGCGAAGCCGAGACGGAACTCGCTGGACACGATCTGCAGCACGCTGCCGCCATCCACCGCAACGTCCCCAAACACACACGCGCCCTTGTAATATTCGGTGCTCGGCGCACACCACGAGCTGTTCTGTATGGAGAACACGGAGCCGCCGCCAACACGGAGGTACGACGCAAGAGCGTACATCACGTGCGTCTGCGCATTGACGGCGCAGTTGTCCACGTAGAAGGCGCTGGACAGGTTCACGCCAAGGCCGTGCTCCACGAGGATCGCAGCGCACGAGTCTCCGCCACACGCCAGCGTCGACCGCGTCATGACAAACCGCGTCGACAGAAGCCGG
>NW_911706.1:0-1163 GCF_000209065.1 Trypanosoma cruzi | reverse complement strand
GATGCTGCGCAACGCGACGTGGGTGCGCAACGCGACGAATCCGTCCACCGTCCTGGAGCTGGCTGTGCCCGTGCACCGCGGTTACTTCATTGCTGCCGACGAGACGATAGTCATTCGCTGCGATGCTTCAGCGGTGTTTGGCGGCTGCAAGGGTGTGCTGCTTGGGTCCTTCACGATCAGGTCCAACACGCTGCCCACCGCTGCCAGCGCCCTTTCGGCGATCACCGGCGTTGTTGCGGGTGCGGCGGCTGTTGCCGTGGTGGTGACGGGCGGGCTGGGCTCCATCCTGGAGATGCAGGCGCTCGGCGTGTTTGCGAGGATGTCATGTGCCTCGGCGCAGGAGCGTGCGAGCACCGTTGCGCTGCCGTACTTCCTGTCGGTGTTCGCTGCCCTTGACCCGCTGTGGATGGTGGTGGGCAACGCGCTGCTCGCCGCTGTGTTCGGGTGCGTGCACTACGGTGTGACGGCCGCCTTTCAGCGGTGGCGCGGCGTGGACGCGGCGAGTGCGTGGGCGGCGATGCGCTTCCCGAGTTTGACGTACGTCGTGGCACACGCGATGCACCTCGGCATCTTTTTTGGCTCCGTGTTTGCACTTGCGATGCCCGTCGCCCGCGTGCGGCACCGCGTGATTGGTGTCGTTGGCGTGCTGTACGGTGTGGCGTTCCCTGCTGGCGCGTGCTACTTTATTGCCCGCCACACGGGCGCGAGCTTCACGAAGTACTGGCAGTTTTTGGGGAAGCCGCTGCACGAGCGCCTGCTGTACCCCGTCGGGTATTGGCACCCCGCGGCGCAGCAGCGGATGTACGGCGGCATGCTGACGAACATGAGGGGCAGCCGCGTGTACTGGTGCGTGTTCCAGCTGTCGGTGCTGTGCGTGGTGTGCCTGATTGCTGCTGCGCACCCGCCCGTGGGAGGCTGCCACGCCCTGTACTTCTGCATGGCTGCTGTGCTGCTTGCGGGAGCGGGCGTTGTTGCCTTCACGAACATGATGCGCTCGGTCTTTCTGACGGTGATGCGCGCGGCGAGCTTTTTGCTCCTTGCGGCGCTGTGCCTGGTGAGCGCGGCCAACCACCTTGCGCCGAGCGACGGCGGTGCGAGGGCGTACGCGGCTATCGTGCTGCTGCTGATCGCTGTGCTGCTTGCGGTCACTGTGTAAAGCGTGG
>NW_911705.1:0-1163 GCF_000209065.1 Trypanosoma cruzi | reverse complement strand
GAGGATGTCATGCGCCTCGGCGCAGGAGCGTGCGAGCACCGTTGCGCTGCCGTACTTCCTGTCGGTGTTTGCTGCCCGTGACCCGCTGTGGATGGTGGTGGGCAACGCGCTGCTCGCCGCTGTGTTCGGGTGCGTGCACTGCGGTGTGACGGCGGCCTTCCAGCGGTGGCGCGGCGTGGACGCGGCGAGTGCGTGGGCGGCGATGCGCTTCCCGAGCCTGACGTACGTTGTGGCGCACGCGATGCACCTCGGCATATTCTTCGGCTCCGTCCTTGCACTGGCGATGTCCGACGCCGGCGTGCATCACCGCGTGATTGGCGTCGTTGGCGTGCTGTACGGGGTGGCGTTCCCTGCCGGCGTGTGCTACTTGATTGCCCGCCACACGGGCGCGAGCTTCACGAATTACTGGCAGTTTTCGAGGAAGCCGCTCCACGAGCGCCTGCTGTACCCCGTCGGGTATTGGTTCCCCGCGGCGCAGCAGCGGATGTACGGCGGCATGCTGACGAGCATGAGGGGCAGGCACGTGTACTGGTGCGTGTTCCAGCTGTCGGTGCTTTGTGTGGTGGGCCTGATTGCGGCTGTACACCCGCCCGTGGGAGTCTGCCACGTCCAGTACTTCTGCATGGCGGCTGTGCTGCTTGCGGGTGCGGGCGTGGTTGCCTTCACGAACATGATGCGCTCGGCCTTCCTGACGGTGATGCACGCGGCGGGCTTTGTGCTCCTTGCGGAGCTGTGCGTGGTCAGCGCGGCCAACCACCTTGCGCCGAGCGACGGCGGTGCGAGGGCGTACGCGGCGATCGTGCTGCTGCTGACCGCCGTGCCGCTCGCGGTCACTGTGTACAGCTTCGTTGTGTGGTACGTGGAGGACCGCCACTGGCAGGAGCTGCGCGAGCCGCAGCGTGGAGGGCTGGAGGCGCTGCTGCGCGATGACGAGGAGAGCGACGAGGAGACGCAGAAGCCCCACGACATGATGTCATCGTCGTACGCCTCAGGCACCACCGTTGCGTCGTCGTACCGACCACCCGCACCGCCGTTGCTGTCTGTGGCCTGTGACATTCGCTCAGACGCCCTGAGCCTGCTGGACCGTGCATCCAGTGCGAGCCGTATTGATTGATCACGCCGTTCTCTGAAGTGCGCTACTTGGAACTGGCAGGCGTGTGTTC
>NW_911704.1:0-1163 GCF_000209065.1 Trypanosoma cruzi | reverse complement strand
GAAGATGCTTTGCTGACGGGAAAATTTGGGCGCATTTTCTCCCCTTCGGGGGTGAAAAGGCTTCGCCCCCAACAGTAACGCTACGCGGCGAGAAGGCACAAAGCCCCTCGCAGATGCGGCATAACGTGGACGCTTCTGGCGGATATCTGCTTTCTTTCCATTATTCATAGATTGGTTGGGTGATTGGTTTGTTGTTCTTATTTTATTTTACCGATTATCGACGACAACGGATTATCGAACTATGACGCTAGCCCGGCGTGGATGCGTAACGGGTGTGTGCGTGTGTTTTACGCTCTTCGCTGCAGCACCGAATATGGGGGCTGCTGCTCTCTCTATTTCATGTCTGTACTCAGTAATGAGGACGTGCCCGACGATGGTGGCTGGTGTGCGGGCCATAGGATGCATTCAAGAAAACGTTAGGGAAAACAATCGATGAGGCTCTTCTGTGACGCGTCACCTCCTGGAGGTTGTGAGTGTGCGTTGTTGGCTGATATGAGGGAGGGCGTAGGGGCCACGGCTGTGCAGCTGCGCAGCCACTCATCGGACTCCGCACCGAAAGCGTCATTGATTGTTGGTTTTTGTTGGTTTGTTTCTATTTTTTGTGCGGGTGCCTGCAGTGACTCTCCCTCCTGTTGCACGATGACTGTGTGGGAGGGCATGCCTGCCGCTCCTTATGCTTCTGATGCTGTGTAGAAGGAACAGCGAGAGAAGGAACGAAGAATTATGCGGATTGATGTATTACTTTGTGTATGCATATATGTATCGATGTACTTCTGTGGATTATTTCATTGTTTCTCTTTTCTCTTTCTTTCTTTTTACGTCGCTCCACACGTGTCTCAGTGTTTGCTTTAGTACGGCCACACACGGGTAGCTTGAGCCGCGGATGGTTTTTTCTTTTTGATGTCATTTTGTTTTAGACGCCAACGCGGGCACGTTTGGCAAGCATCCACTTTCCACAGCACGCTGCCTGATATTTTGGAGTCATCTCAGATGTAACGCCGGCACCACCGCCGTGGCACTCATGGGAAGTAAGATGGGACGCGGGGCAGCGAAAGATATTGTGCTGCACATGTGTCTGTTGCATTTGTTCTGTCGTGGTGGCTTCAATGTGAAGAAGACGGACGAAAATTGCACGATTCCGTGGCTTGGAGGAGTTATTACCT
>NW_911703.1:0-1163 GCF_000209065.1 Trypanosoma cruzi | reverse complement strand
TGACTGTTGATGCTGTCATTGCCTCAAACGAAGTAGGCGAATCCATCGCCTACCCAAAAAAAACTTCCAAGTACCCTTTTGAGTGGTACAATGGTGTACTCTACAATCCGGCACCGTCGCGCCGCCACACAAAAAAAAAATGCCAATGCTCTCGTGCGGGAACAGTTCCAAGCTACACAGAGACTCTATTTATCGTTATTATACACGGTGTTTCAAATATGGCCGTCTTCTTCTAGGATCCAACAGACACAATGCGCAAAAAAAAAAAAAAAAGGTCACAAAATAAATGAGAAATTTTGGAAAATGCAAATAAAAGGCAGGTTGCGTGATATCTGTATAGGGAGTCAGAGAGGCAGTACACAGCTGTTGTTGATTGGCAATTTGGTCCTGCATCTGTCACCCACTTTTCACCCCCCAACTCTCGTGTTAGGGAGTAATTGCGCAGATATCCCCCAAAGAAACCAATAAAAAGGGCAAATGTGGAGTGAGTGTAGGTGCAAGGGTATCCAAAAAAACAACAACAAAAAACCAAATATGTACAGGAGAAAAAAAGACTCCTATCATGGACGGAAAATTTTTCTTACATTTTCTATCGGTCCTCTGATGCCCGCGCGCAAATCCCCTCTCTCCATGCCACTTTACTGTACCAGTTTCTTTTTCTCTTTTGTATTTACTCCAGAGCGCACTCAAGAGATTGCATACAGTACTCCAGTCCTTTTGCGTGGCCCGACACCTCGCGCAGCATCTGATGCGGAAAGTGGCGGCACCAAACCGCCAACGCCCTTTCCCAGCCAAACAGGGAACAATACATTGCGCAATGCTCCCCTCCGACCGCACCCGGATGCTGCAGAAGGTACTGCGTGGCGTGAAGCGCCGCCTCCCACTGTCTACCCGACGTGGCACAAGAACGATACACAAGTTTCAGCGTTCCAGGCGCCATGGAGTCTACACCGCACGCGCGACACTGGCACCCCAGCAGTTCGAGCGATGTCTGCCAAAGCAGGCCCATCTGAAACGGCTGTGGAAGTACCCGCTTCTCGGTGGCTGCCGTCTTTCGAGGTGACGCAGAGTTTGACAGAGATTGTCTCTTTTCATGTAAGCTCATTAAATAATGGCGGTACTCTGCCACTCGGCACACCAGTTTCTGCAGCTCGTAGAACATG
>NW_911702.1:0-1163 GCF_000209065.1 Trypanosoma cruzi | reverse complement strand
GAAAGAGAGTGTCTCTGACCACCACCATTCATAATTCGAAACAAAAATTTAGACCACAGCGTGTGGTGCAGCAGCCACTCGAAAACGATCCGCCGACTGCAGCACCCTTGTGGGCAAGATCTCGCGAAATTCCTCCAAGCAGCGGATGGTTCAGGGTTGTTTGGCGTCCAGTGTGTGAACACACAAACAGATAGTGAAAGAGAGTGCCTCTGACCACCACCATTCATAATTCGAAACAAAAATTTAGACCACAGCGTGTGGTGCAGCAGCCACTCGAAAACGATCCGCCGAGTGCAGCACCCCTGTGGGCAAGATCTCGCGAAATTCCTCCAAGCAGCGGATGGTTCAGGGTTGTTTGGCGTCCAGTGTGTGAACACACAAACAGATAGTGAAAGAGAGTGTCTCTGACCACCACCATTCATAATTCGAAACAAAAATTTAGACCACAGCGTGTGGTGCAGCAGCCACTCGAAAACGATCCGCCGAGTGCAGCACCCCTGTGGGCAAGATCTCGCGAAATTCCTCCAAGCAGCGGATGGTTCAGGGTTGTTTGGCGTCCAGTGTGTGAACACACAAACAGATAGTGAAAGAGAGTGTCTCTGACCACCACCATTCATAATTCGAAACAAAAATTTAGACCACAGCGTGTGGTGCAGCAGCCACTCGAAAACGATCCGCCGACTGCAGCACCCTTGTGGGCAAGATCTCGCGACATTCCTCCAGGCAGCGGATAGTTCAGGGTTGTTTGGCGTCCAGTGTGTGAACACACAAACAGATAGTGAAAGAGAGTGCCTCTGACCACCACCATTCATAATTCGAAACAAAAATTTAGACCACAGCGTGTGGTGCAGCAGCCACTCGAAAACGATCCGCCGACTGCAGCACCCTTGTGGGCAAGATCTCGCGAAATTCCTCCAAGCAGCGGATGGTTCAGGGTTGTTTGGCGTCCAGTGTGTGAACACACAAACAGATAGTGAAAGAGAGTGTCTCTGACCACCACCATTCATAATTCGAAACAAAAATTTAGACCACAGCGTGTGGTGCAGCAGCCACTCGAAAACGATCCGCCGACTGCAGCACCCTTGTGGGCAAGATCTCGCGAAATTCCTCCAAGCAGCGGATGGTTCAGGGTTGTTTGGCGTCCCAGTGTGTGAACACGCAAA
>NW_911701.1:0-1163 GCF_000209065.1 Trypanosoma cruzi | reverse complement strand
TGTGTTATCGTCCCCCATAAGGTGTGTTATCATCCCGCATAATATGTGTGTTATCATTCCGCATAAGATGTGTTATCATCCCGCATAAGGTGTGTTATCATCCCGCATAAGGTGTGTTATCATCCCGCATAAGGTGTGTTATCATCCCGCATAAGATGTTATCATCCCGCATAAGGTGTGTTATCATCCCCCATAAGGTGTTATCATCCCGCATAAGGTGTTATCATCCCGCATAAGGTGTGTTATCATCCCGCATAAGGTGTGTTATCATCCCGCATAAGGTGTTATCGTCCCGCATAAGGTGTTATCGTCCCGCATAAGGTGTGTTATCATCCCGCATAAGGTGTGTTATCATCCCGCATAAGATGTTATCATCCCGCATAAGGTGTGTTATCATCCCCCATAAGGTTATCGATCCCGCATAAGGTGTGTTATCATCCCGCATAAGATGTGTTATCATCCCGCATAAGGTGTTATCATCCCCCATAAAGTGTTATCATCCCGCATAAAGTGTGTTATCATCCCGCATAAAGTGTTATCGTCCCGCATAAAGTGTTATCGTCCCGCATAAAGTGTGTTATCATCCCGCATAAAGTGTGTTATCATCCCGCATAAGATGTTATCATCCCGCATAAGGTGTGTTATCATCCCCCATAAGGTTATCGATCCCGCATAAGGTGTGTTATCATCCCGCATAAGGTGTGTTATCATCCCGCATAAGATGTTATCATCCCGCATAAGGTGTGTTATCATCCCCCATAAGGTTATCGATCCCGCATAAGGTGTGTTATCATCCCGCATAAGATGTGTTATCATCCCGCATAAGGTGTGTTATCATCCCGCATAAGATGTGTTATCATCCCCCATAAGGTGTGTTATCATCCCGCATAAGGTGTTATCATCCCGCATAAGGTGTTATCATCCCGCATAAGGTGTGTTATCATCCCGCATAAGGTGTGTTATCATCCCGCATAAGATGTTATCATCCCGCATAAGGTGTGTTATCATCCCCCATAAGGTTATCGATCCCGCATAAGGTGTGTTATCATCCCGCATAAGATGTGTTATCATCCCGCATAAGGTGTGTTATCATCCCGCATAAGATGTGTTATCATCCCGCATAAGGTGTGTTATCATCCCGCATAAGATGTGTTATCATCCCC
>NW_911700.1:0-1163 GCF_000209065.1 Trypanosoma cruzi | reverse complement strand
GAAGGAGACGAGGAAAATAACTCTTTTGAAGTGCCTCCGTGGTGTAAGTGGTGGGGTCGGTGGTTTCATCCGCACCCGCGTCGTACTCGCCGTGTGAGGGCTGCACAAACGCCGCGGACTCCGTCTCCATCCCATTCAAGAGCTGCAGCGTCAGTCGAAGCACAACTGTCCCACTGGGAAGATACACGGCGCGTGTGACGATGCCTCGTATCTCATCGCCCGAGCACTTTTCGGTAAAGTACGCGGCAAGATACTCCTCTGGCCGCGCCGTGTGCGCATCGACGCAGGAGCGTGCAGCTTCCGTAAGGATTTGGGAGAGCTTGTACTTGTCGTCGTACCTCTTCCACGAAAGGAGTTCCATCGCCGCTTCTTGGAAGCGCACGCACCAGAAATACAAAGAAGCTCAGAAAACAAGACAGCCACAAAAACACAAATGAAAAAATAACGATGATGACGGTAGAAAAAAAAAAAGAAAAAAAGAACATTAAAAGCAAAAGGGAATGGTGAATATCACATCAAAAAAGAGGACGCCCAGTCGAACTTCTCGCACACGCCGTCAATGCCCGCGTCTCCCTCCGTCCTCATCGCCACATGTACCACACGCGCAGACACACAATCAAACCCAACACAAAGACACCGAAGAATTAAAATATATATATATATATAATAATGAATGTTTACAAAACAAAAAACACTCAGTGCCCTCGTAGTCAAAATAGCAGCCGCCTCTGCAACTCGCATGTAAATCGAGAACGCCGCACCTCGTTTGCGTGAAATAGTGTGTTCATATGAACAACAGTATTCGTGAGCAGGGCCTTCCACTCGGGGCTAGAGAAGCTCGCGTGGCCCAGCAGCCAGCGGCCCTGAGCAAACAAGGCAACATCCACACACAACAATGATGTGATGCAGCAAGTAATCTTTCGATGCTCAGAGGTCCAACGCGAGCATGAAATTACACCGCTATTCATTTGGCCACTCTCGCTCGCACACTGCAGCAACCTCGCCGCATCATCCATGGTCTCGCAAAGAACATGAACAATCATCGGCTCAAACTTGAACTGCAATAGCTCCGTCTCATATACAAGAGGGTCGCCCTCATGCTGCTGCTTTCGCCAGCCGAGAAATCTCCAAGCGGGTATCAGTTCGTGTTCTACTGCACCCTC
>NW_911699.1:0-1163 GCF_000209065.1 Trypanosoma cruzi | reverse complement strand
ACGCAGCGGAGGTGCAGGACGGAAAAAAAGAGAGGGAGAAGTCCAATAAGGCTCAGCATGGCACGGCAGCCCAACCAGCGGCAACCCACAACACGCTTGCGGAAAATAAAAATTAAATTTAAAACAAAAAAAGTTAAAATAAAAAAAATCGCCTTGGAAAAGTTTCCAAGTCCACAAAAAATAACACAGTAACGCGGAAAAGGCAAAAAAAAAAAACCGATTGGATATTCTTCCTGCAAAAGTAAGAATATATTTGCTTCAGCCGTCCAACCCTCTGGTGTCCACACAACACTTACATTTCATTGGGACACTCAGTGCGTTGCTGCACATCTAGCCCCCTTTTTTCATCGCTCCATCGTCGTGGCGCTTAATGCCGAGTGCACGTGTCATCAACATACGGAAACATTAAAGACATCCCACCAGTCTCAAAAAGTTACACTATATATATATATATATATAAACAAAAACAAATGCCTTGCGGTGCATTCCCCGGAGGGAGAGCACACCCTTCGTAAAGGCTTACACGGGCAGAATGAGGCAGTCAAACCAGAAATAGAAACAGATAAAATAAAGGGTGCGTCCACGCAAAACGTCAATTATTTCGGAGGGTGCGTAAAGAGGCAAATATGTTCCTACTGGTGGCAGGGACTCCCCGCTCCGACTTCTCAGTAAAGGACCACAAAGCCGCTCAGCCCCAGCAGCAGCAGCACCCGCGGCACGCCCCCACACATGGAGTCGTCACCATTACCTTTTGTGGCGTCGCTCTTCTTGACCATTTTTAGTTCATCGGCACTCAGTGGGCGGTCGCACAGAAAGACCTTCGTCATCGTCATACTGCTGTCGCTGTCGTCTTCGTCTCCCCCAATGTAGAAGTGCGAGACTTCAGCCCCACGCGTCTCAGGTGTTGGTCTCGTTTCCAAGCTCCCCACAAGCCGGCCATCCACGCACACGGAGCTCCTTGTTGCCGCCCTGCACCGTCAGCGCCACCTGGTATTCTTTCCCCGGCTCCCAAGTTCTGCCATGTGCAGTTTTATTGCCGTCAAACACTATCTCCCACTTACCCTCAGTGCTGTGCGACAGTCCAATGATAGTCGTGCTGACCGGTGAGGCCAGCACCGCACCCAGCAGAGAAGTGCTCAACCTCGGAACCTTTTGTATGGCCA
>NW_911698.1:0-1163 GCF_000209065.1 Trypanosoma cruzi | reverse complement strand
CTGTGCCGTACCACTTTGCGAACTCTAAGTTTACTCTTGTGGCGACGGTGTCCATCGATAAGGCTCCGGAGAAAGGCAGCAGCCCCATCCCTTTGATGGGTGTGAGGATGAACGATGCACAAGGCACGGTGCTTTTTGGTCTGTCGTACACCCACGACAAAGAGTGGAGGATAATCTTCAACGGCAGTCTTTTGACGCTGCCGGCGCATGGTGAGGATGCCGGATGGGAAGCAAACAAGAAATATCATGTGGTACTGCAAATGGATTATAGTAATGGGCTGTTTGTGTACGTGAATGGAAAGAAGATATACGACAGCGAATTTGATTATGAAGTTGAGGATTACGAGGATTATGAGAGCTTTTATGGCAGGTTACAAAAACTGTTGAGCTCCCACAGCATCTCGCACTTTTACATTGGTGGGGACGGCAAGAGCAGCTCGGACAGCATTCATGTGACGGTGAGCAACGTCCTGCTGTACAACCGCTTATTGAAGGATGATGAGCTCAACCCACCAATGAAGACGAACGCGGCCGCTGCTGCAGAGGCGGAGGTGCCGGCCCCGGAAGGTGCGCCTGAAAAAAGTCATTTGAGTCAACCCTCTGAAAAAGACACCACACTATCACCACAAAAACAAGGATTATCGCCGGAAAAATCAAAAAATGAAAAGTATTCAGCAGGTTCCGGGCAGACAACTTCTACTGATTTTACTGGCTTGTACACCTCAGCCGCCGAGGGGGAAGTGGAAGAAGTGGCAGCCAGCAGCGCTGGCTCGGCGTCTTCATTGACTCCAACAGCGGGAGAAGGCAGTTCTCAAAAAGCACTTGAAACCGATGTGCCTGCCACTGAGGATCAGTTTGAAAGTGAACAGGTGCACTCTTCTCTCAGCGTGGTTCGGCCGATGACGGAGCAGACGGACGAGGCGGTTGTCGCCACTCCGCAGAGGAAAACCACTGAAGATCGGCCGCAGCACAGCACTCTATCTGATGCTTCAGAGAACATGGAAGAGTCGTCGTCCCATTCCGCCACGCTCACCAGCGACGAACAAAACTTTGGCCCTGAAGGGAGGAAGGACGCACATCCCCACACTGCCGTGAGTGCGAGCAGCGGCCCCGACTCATCCCACAGCACTGAGGTGGCGCCCGTGGACGGTGCCACAGCTGCC
>NW_911697.1:0-1163 GCF_000209065.1 Trypanosoma cruzi | reverse complement strand
CATGGTCAGCGATGTCCCTCCACTGCGCGGGGGAGAACGGGCGTGCTGCTAAACTCCCATGAGGAAAGATGCGTGACCAAAAGAAATGGGCCTGCGAAAATCATTTTCAGCGTCACAGAAAGAAGCGGTAAAAAGGAACCGATAATGAACATGATGGACCACAACAACTCAAACACAAGAGAAAAGGGCGTTTGCAGCAATCCTCCAAGAATGCGTAGTGGGGATATAAATAATTCCAGTAAGTAAAATTGCGAAAAAAAGCTCGTGAAGGAAGCAGCTACCGTCACACCAACAGATATGATATAAGTTGTCAACATGGAGAGACGGAAAGTAACATGTTCCTCAATCCACTCCAGTAACGGTGCCAATGTGGTGGCTACAAAAGTCTTCATCCGTGGCAAATGCTTGTAAAGATCGTACAACCCCACAAATAGAGAGATAAGAGGCCAAATGTTCACAAGCCCTACAAAAATCAAACGGAATACACGGCGGTACGGCAAACCAGTAGAGGCAAGAAAGATCGTCCACGTTGGCATCCCTGTTTCGTACATGGAAAGCATGCGGCGCTGTTCTTTAAGAGAAACGGTATAAGGATGTGTTCCTGGCTCAGGCATCAGAACTTCTCGCAGTACAGCATTGAAGTTTGGGTCCTCTGAGTATACAGTTATAATTGTATCAAAGTGTGCCGTGGTAAGTGTGGGCAACAGACGGGGACGGATGCTCGGCTCACTAGCAATGGCGTGATCCCGAGATGGGGATCTTTGTGTGGACAAAGGAGTCATCACATCTCGGTAGCTGGGATGGTGCAATTCACCATGAGATCCATATGCACACACGGCTGCAGTGTTTACCGGAGTTAAATGCTGGATGGATCGATCGTATTGATGCCGTTGCTTGACTTGTCGCGTGTTTCTAGACAAGTTCGGAGATTCCGGTAAGCTGGAGAGCGATGTTTGGCCCTCATTCCAAAGAGGAAGCAGCTCCGTTTGCTCACCTAAACTTGCATCAGCTCTGTCCGTAAGTGTGAGATCAAGTAATTCTGTCGTCATTTCTTTGCGGGACGGTGGTAGTGGTGTCCCTTTGCCCATGCCCACCACACCCATCCGCGGTGTCGTGTTCATGGTTGTTGCTGGCGCCAAACCATCCCCCTTGTACCCATTCTC
>NW_911696.1:0-1162 GCF_000209065.1 Trypanosoma cruzi | reverse complement strand
CATCCATCCCTACAATTGGCAGTGGTGATGTTCAGAGAAATGCGGATAAGAACGGCAATGATGCTCAACGGCCTGACACAAAAGGAACACACAACGACCCCGCAGCTGTTAATACCAACGATACTCTTACAGCCAGTGTGGCAGCACCACAAACAACAGAAAGACTTGCCGATGCCAAAACAAATCATACGGTGACACCTGGCAACAGTGACGGCAGCACCGCGGTCTCCAACACCACCTCCCCTCTTTTGCTTCTTCTTGTTGTTGCTTGTGCGGCTGCTGCTGCGGTGGTGGCCGCGTGAGAGTGTGGGAGAGAGAGCCGTGCACCGCCCGCACACACACTCGTCTTTCACCCACTCTCTGTGTGTGTCCCCTTGCATGGACTCTCGCCCTCACCTCATCCCACGGAGCACACAAATAATGTGCCCATTGTATATATTGCATGCACACCCATGCAGGCCCGTTGGTGCTCTCTTTTGCACGACACGCACCGCTGCCGTCCTGCCTGGCTGCATGGGCGGAGCACCGTAACTGTTTTTTTGTTTTGTTTTTATTGCATTGAGTGGGCGACCTCTCTCTCTCTCCCTGTGTGTGTGTTTTGCTTTATGGGAGCAATGAGAGTGTGTGCGCTGGTCGTCCCACGCTTCGGCTTTGTTCCTTTTATTGTGTTGTGGTTGAGTGCACTCATTCCAGTTTTTTATTTATTTTTGGCTTGCTTTGACTGCGGACGTCCAAAATGTCTTTTCTTCGATATTTTCTTGTTGCTTCTTTCTTATTGAGAGTGTCAGTCTCTCGCATCCTTGTCACGCCACCAAGTTTTTCCATCCACATACAACATGCGTCCGTTGATCCACGTTACTCTGCGGCCTGCGGTCTTTTGGCGCTGCTTGTGATGATTTCTGCGCTGTGATTTGTCGGCGGATGTCTTGCTGTCAGCCTGACGTATCCTTCGTTCCTTCACAGTGTTGTGCGTACCGACGGCGCATTGGCGTCTCTGGTGATAGTGAAGGACGCGTTTCTCAGAGCGCAGGAGATGCGTCGCGGGTGTGCAGCTTCGCTTGCAAGCACCGATGTGTGCCCATCCGCATCCAGGCGTCATCAACGGACTGTGAGGACAGCATAAGGCACTGCGGATTCTTTTGGTGTTGCACAAAGAATATAT
>NW_911695.1:0-1162 GCF_000209065.1 Trypanosoma cruzi | reverse complement strand
GGCAAACGAGGCACTTTGTGTAGTTGAACACACGTCAAAAACGTTACTGAACCGTATTTCCCGCGTTGATTGCGTAGCAACAGCGGCGGCGTCTTTTGCAACAACAGATTCTTATGTGCATGTTATTGACCTCATGTTAAATGTGTTAATGCGTGTGTGCCTGTGGAAATGGCCTCGAATGTCATGTGTGGATCAGATGTCAGTTGTGCTCATCGCCACATTTCCCTGGTTTTCTCGTGATTTAAGTGTCGAGGCTGCATCATGGATGACGTATTATCATTTGCTTGCCATTTCAGACAAGGACGTGAACATGAATCATTATCGACTATTTTTATATATGCAGCGTATTCGTCGACTTTGCTGGCCGTCTGTGCAGGATTTAAGCTCGAACATTGTCCGAAAGTTGTTTTTTTTAAGGGAGACGTCAGATTCAACAGGAAACGCGGAAAAGGACTCAAATAATGACACGAGGGGAATGCAACATGAAGAGCCCGAGGAAGCAGAAACGGATGCAAAGCTTATTCCCTCACTTAAAGATGTTGCATGTATTCTGTACGGCTCAAAAGAGAAGCAGCGTGCGGCATACGAGTGTCTTTTGGTATGGTTGAAGCAATCCGATCAGTTTGACCTTCGCCTTGCCTCGCCAAATGGACGTTACGTCGGCGCCATTGGTATCGCTATTGTCGACATTGATCGCTTTGCGACGGAGCGATTTGGCAGTGAGATTCTGAAGGGTGAGTGGGTTCTGCTACGCGTGTCGGGGAAAAACGTACCGGCACTGAAACGAGTTACACAATGCACCCAAACGCCATATGCCTTGACACGACTTTTTTTCTGCGGCTACCACAATCCGCTCTCACACATATGGCATGGTATCCATGCGGCTCGGCGGGATTTGCTGTGGAGTGCGTGGCTCCGCAGTGTTGCTCGACCGATGGTGGAGGCCATCCTTTCTGGCTCTGCTAGCAGGGAGGACAAGGGAGGAGAGGTATGTGCATCCCAGTTTATAGAACCCTTGCTTGCCAGTCTAATCCCTGATGTGGTGTTTCAGCGATTAATCACACAACTTGTTATTCTTTCGTTGAACAAAATGAGTGCTGCAGTCAATACGCAGCCGTTTGATATTATGTGCGTGCGGCTTATTGAGACAGTCTACACCGGC
>NW_911694.1:0-1162 GCF_000209065.1 Trypanosoma cruzi | reverse complement strand
GGCAGAGGGCGAACACAAAAGGGAGGGATGCAGGCGCTGCGTGTGTGTGCAGGTGCCATGCAGCAGCGTCACAACAAACATGCTGCGACTCGGTGACCCTCACATCGCTGTGGTCCTGACGAGCAGCCCAGGCACGGCCCGCATCGATGCACTTAGTGGACGGAGTGAGGCATCTTTTGAGGCGCTGCAGGGAGCAGGATGTGTTGACGCAGCCACGACGTGCATGGAGTGTCACGATGGCACAGCCGGCTGTGGCTGGTGGAATATTTACTTCTCGGAGGCAACAGAGAGAGAGAGAGAGAGAGAGAGAGAGCTGCTGCTACTGGCGTCGTTGCTGCCTTTTGTGGCCTCCCATGCCGATTATTGTCTGTCCGCTGATCATGGGTGGTGTGCCTCCACTAGTGGCGTCGTCTGCAGGCATTTCACAGCACCAATGAAACACACATCACGTCGCATGCTTTGGCTGTGGGTATGGTGTCGTGCATGCAGCCGGCATTATTTTGCCCGACTCCTTTTCACTGCCTTGCGACAAATAGATGCGTCGCCGCCCGAGTCATTCGCTGCAGCTCCGTGTGTTGTACTGCCGGCACAATACTCTCGTGTTGTCTGACGCCTGGCTGACAGTCAACCACCACTGCGTTGGGGCATGCAAGGATGTAGACTGCCGCTCACGGTGTTGGGCACCGCTGTTTGGATGCGGCGGCCACACGAGCGGATGTATTGTGGCACAATGAAATGCGCGAAATACGCGGAATCACAGCGGCTGCAATAATATCAACGGTATGGCACCACGGAATATGTGAGGGGGTGATGCACGATGAACCACAGTGGGCGGCATGCGAGGGAAGTGCACCGCGACGGAGCGTCACCCCGCCCTCAGCCTGCAGGGGAATGTACGCCCACAAGAATATATGGTCGAGGCACCACCAAACACACATGCCCTTCTGTGCACCAATAAATAGGAGCGAAGGTGCGTTCTGGTGCGTGGGAGTCCACTCACATATTCTCATTTCCACCGCAATAAACGGTGAGGAATCAGGTGCCACGGCAACGAAGGAGGAAATAAAAACATCTATTGCAGCACTTTTACCAGCGAAAAGCAGGAACAACACAAACTGAATTATTGGCTGCACCAACACAATAAAAATTCACAAGAGAAGGA
>NW_911693.1:0-1162 GCF_000209065.1 Trypanosoma cruzi | reverse complement strand
TTGTGTGCGAGCACCAAGGCGGTGCCGCTGCCTGACAGCTGAATTTTATGCTGGGGACGTGGCACAATTAATAAGGAGGCTGCACTCACGCTGTTTCTCTCCACACGCCACTGCGCTCCACCCTGAAGGATGAGAGAGTTAGAAAAATACACCAGCGCGGGATCAAAAAATTTCTTCCTGTAAACGAAGGTGCAGTCCGCCACTCGCAGCAGCCCCGCGGAGCTCACGGTGGCCCTCTTCACAAACCAAACGCCTATGACCGCGCTCATCGCGTTGTTCTCAACGTCAAGGTAGCCGCCGTTCTTCATAACAACAGCATGAACGCAAACGGCTGACTCCGCACCGTTATTATCCGTTGCCCTCAGCGTATTTCCCTTCACAATGATCCCGCCACCATCAACAACAACAGCATTGAAGAAATAGACTGCGTGCCTATTCCCCTCAATGTAGTTGTCGAGTAGCAGCAGCGTCGAGTTCGCGCCAAGGAAAAATTCCGGAAAGGCAATAGCGTGGCTCGACATCGTCACAAGCGTACTGCACGCCACCAGTATCTGGGAGCTCACGCCAAAAACACCCCTGAACTCCAACTCACCAGAATCCAGCATCGAGGATGTCACGTTCACGTGCACTCGCACACCACTCCCCCTGACCGACAGGTCCATGAGGACGCACTGCAGCAGCGTGATGTTGAGTGTCTGTTCTGGTGCTTCAAAATACGACAAGTCCAGCACAATCGCGGCAGTGAAGGTTACGTTGACGAAGCACAGACCACGCACACCGGGATCAGGATAGTACACGGAGCTGATGCTGCCACCGTGCACGCAGCGGACCTCCGTGTCCCTCGCATCGGGGAGCGGGAGCGGCCCAAGACCGTCCGGAACCACAGCCGGCAGACATGTGTCACCGTAGCCGCCAGCAGCGCACACACACTCACAGCCGCTGATGCTGCTCGTCCTCGCAGCAAAGCACACGGCGTCCACGGTGCACGCACCACAGTCCAACACCGTCACGGGCACCCCAATGTTGAGCTCTTCTCCGTAATTCGCCACAGGAGAGCCTCTTATCTCGTTGCACACACCGTAGATGGTCGGGCGCGAGTCGGATGGTGGTAACCAGTTGCTTGTCATGTGTGCAATGGTTGACGAGTACGAGCCGTACGTGA
>NW_911692.1:0-1162 GCF_000209065.1 Trypanosoma cruzi | reverse complement strand
GGGCGTGTGCGTCCACATTCTGTTGCCGAGGCGGAATTCTTGTTGGTGATCTTACGATCCGTCCATCGGTTTTTCTTTCAGGCATGGGTACTCATAGTTGTTGGATCATGGATGAGAATACACGTCTTCTTCGTCTGTGGAACATGAACAAACCCTTTTGGCTGCGAAGCGCTCCTCGCATGGCGCCGATTCCCACTTTTACAGAGGATGAGGGACTACCTCTTTTTGTTTCTGAGATCGGTCCTGAGGAGGAGTCGCTGGCGTTCTGCACAGATTATGGTGCGGTCTCCAGTCTTGATCACTCCGTCGAGTTTCAGTTTCACAGCGATGAGGGCACTCTTACTGTCTCTTCCTTTGCGTGCTGTCGGAAGGGCCAATCGATGCTGACTGCCGTGGGCACTGTCTCTGGCTTGGTGCTTATTGCCATCAAGGCCGAGGGCGAACGCATCGTCGTTGGCTTTGATCGCGTTGAATGTTCAGTGGCGGTGCGCACCACTCCAGTTTCTTTTTCTTTTGGGTGTTGGTGGCGCTCCTGGCTTTCAGGGAAGTCGTCATCGAAGGATAGCAGTCGCAATAGAACCAACAGCAGCTGCGGCAGTGATGGTTATGGCGTTGTCAATGCAGTTGGTCATGAGTTCACATTGCTGCGCTTTCATTTAACGCAAGCAACCGAGTTATGGGCTATTAATGCGGCATCTGAAGTTTTTCTTTTGGATTTTGGTTCAAGTCGTTGTCGATGGCACAAGGAAAATGCTGATGTTCGTGTGAAGTGGGCCACAAACATCTCCACAGTACTTCAGCGTAAGGGACGCGTGGTGGCCTTTGATGAAACAGCATCAGAACTTTGTTGCTTGGTGTATTTGTTGCCAAGCGACGGACATGGACCTGATTTGGAAGTTGTCACAATGGATGTCTTTAGTGGGGCAGTGAGACAAACGCTGAGTATGCATTCGATTGGATCACTGGTACGAAGTGTGGCGGAATCTCCATTGCATCACACACGCATTTATCTTGATGAAGCTGAACAAATGGTTACAGTGCTTTCAGGTCACTATTGCGTTCGTCTTAATAACCGAGTGGGTGTTCGCCATCCATGTTCGAGTGAAGAGTGTGCACGTGTTGCAGGGTGTGGAGCGGCCACTTGGCAGTTCATTATGCCGGA
>NW_911691.1:0-1162 GCF_000209065.1 Trypanosoma cruzi | reverse complement strand
TTGATCTCCCGTATTCGATGCAGAAGAACATTAAGGGACTTGCACAATGTTGCCTTTTCATCTCTAAGGAGAAGCAGTTTCTTTGTGAACCCACTGCGCAGATTCAACATCATCTCCTCAAGCCCAATCAACTGACGAAGCTTCGAAACTGCCGACGGCGTCAAATGATACGATGGATCCGTTCGCAATATGCATTCACCGCGACGTGCCACCTCATTTCGCATTTCCTCCTCCAGCTGAGCTGCCTCTACCGCAGGGTCAGGCTTATACGTGAGAAGTATCTCGTATCCCCTCTTCCTGCGCCTACGTTCCTCGCGGCGCTCATCCATCTTGTTTAAGTACTGACGCATAGTTGTCGTCAGCAGTTCACTTTCCCTCCTCGTCATTCTCACTTTTTCCTGCCATTTTTTCTCCTCTGCGAGAAGCCATTGTGAAATGCCACTGGCTGTGGATAACAAACCATCTTTCCCCTCAGCACTTTCTCCCTCAGTATTCATGCCAGTGGTTTTGCTCAGGTCATTGTTGCCCTCTTTTTTGTCGTTTTCATCCGCCTTAAATATTGCCTCTTCGTTTGCATCGTGGGCCAGTAATTCATTGATCTCTCCCTTCAATCGTTGAATCGTCTCCTCCGGGTTGGGCGTCCGAAAGGACGAAACGGCAAACTCCCTGGAAAAACTAATAACTTGAAATCGATCATAGATAAGATTATCAATAAATCGCTTCCGCATTTTTTTGGTACGAATCTCTTCCCGTGTAAGCTGAAGGGCATTTTCATACAGAGACTCCTTTACTCGCCGCTGCTTCTCCTCCTCCATCTCCTTCAGAATTTGCGGGTGAAGGGCCATTTCCTCATCGGAAAGACGCTGATGCGCAGGGGCGGCCTCGTTCTCCGCTAACAACTCCGCATATTTCACATGCACAACATGAAGTTTCGCAAGAAACGCATCGAGTTCACGCTGTTTGGCTTCTTCTGCAAGGCGGCGATCGTCCGCTTCTTTTTGTTCGCTGATCGAAAGGGGGATCGGCTGAGGCGCTAAAACCTCCTCGGCGAACAAGGATGGGTACACCGCATCAATCTTCGGGGGCGATGGCGCACGGCAACCCTCGCGAATTTGTGCCACGACAAGTCCGTCCAAACCGACGGATACCACCATTGTGTCAT
>NW_911690.1:0-1162 GCF_000209065.1 Trypanosoma cruzi | reverse complement strand
AATCTTTCAGAATATCGAGAACATACAACGTTTTGGAAAAACCACCTGTGCACACCTCACGACCGTTCAAAAATTGTACACTAAACTTTTCAATGATATCCCCTTGAAGGAGCTGTTCCATGTCTCGACGAAGATGTGGGTACAATTCCCATCGCTGCAACACATCCTGCTCTTCTTCTTCATGGAGTGGTGAAGTTACCGATTTTGCAAATCGGCCGTAGTGGGAATCGCGACGGACGTCCCATAGACAAACACTCATGACATCACGTCCAACCACAAACCTCCCACAGGGACTAAGCGCACAGTCAGTGAGTGGGCTGCTAAAAGATGTGTCCTCATCAAAATATGTATTCTTAAACACCAATGGCGTTTGATGAAATAATTTGAGTCTTTGGCGAATGTCAAGCACACGAACGGTCCCGGCAGTTGTTGCAATAAAAAGTAGAAACGGCTCGTGAGGAAAACAACGAATACAAAATATCGTCTCTTGAACCTCCTCCTCAAAGGGGGGTTTTATACTATACGTTTCTATAGATGTGTCCGGGTGTTCAATGCACCACAACTTCACTGTGAGGTCATCAGCGGAGTAAAACTGCGCACTATCCACCAGTGGACATAGCGAATTGATGTTGTACTCATGATTCAGGGCGTAACGAGTCACTTGCTTCATTGCAGTCGTCCTCCTAACATCGAGTGGGTTCAACGTCAGTGAGGCAAAATTCTTCTCTCCAATGTGATTCACTGCCGAAAAAGGCAAAGGAGACTCTCGCACCTCAACCACCTTGAACAGCTTTGGCATTTTCTCGTTCGCCATGAGCAGGTACGTGGTTGGACCAACTTGGGGTAAAAAGCAAAGAGCTTGAATGCATGGAGTCACCTCCACACTGTTCAGTGGATCTATGACGGAGGTGTAGGCCTTACGCCCCACGGAAAACTCATAAGATCCTTGTATGTGTGAATTATTTTTATTTGTATACTGAAGCCTACCTCTCTTTCCCTCGTCAGAGGCTCTTTTGTCGCCTTCTAATTGTTGTTGTTTTTGCTGATTTGTGCGACGCATCAACAAAACGCGACCAGAACAGTCACCTATGGCAACATGTTTCCCAGAGCTGCTTGTCACCAGAGCTGATATGTTCAAAGCGGCACGTCGGAAGTATTTGGG
>NW_911689.1:0-1162 GCF_000209065.1 Trypanosoma cruzi | reverse complement strand
GAGGGGCTGTTTTTTTTCATCGTTTTTGTTGAGAATTTATTTTACTCTCTTATGTTATTTAGTGTTGCTGTGTTTTGTGTTTTTGACCCATTGTTGTTGTTGTTTTTTTTTTTTTGCTTTATTTTGTGTGTGTGGGTGTTCTGTGAGATGAATGATTAATATACGGTGCTGTTGAGTCTATTATGCCGCCCGGCTTCCGCGTTGGCTGAAGTCCATGCCTGCTGACAGTTTCCTGAACATTGTTTTCTTTTTGTCTTCTTTTTTTGTTGTTTTTTTTGTTTTTATCCTTCTGTGGTTGGAGCGTAGACGGCGACTTTTGTGTTGTCGCCTATGGAGTTCATACATTTACGGGTAGAAAATGTTGCTGGCGATCGCCCGTCGCCGATAAATACTGAGGCCACGGATATTCCCCCACCTCCTCGCTTTCATATGGAAGAATGACGCTGCGTCCTGCGGTGGTGGTGGTGGTGTTGGTGGGGAGGGGAAGCGACGCATTTGGGAGGGGCCGGCGTTGACGCAGTAGGTGGATTTCTTTGTATTGTTTTTACAGCCGTTTTGTGCGGTACGCGTGAAGTGCGACGGCGTCGGTGGGGATGAGTGGAGGCGACATGCCTCGCGGAAGGACTTTTACCCGCATGGGGCGATTGCCCTCGCCGCTCCGCATCTCCCCTCTCGCACGGCACAACGGCGTCGAGGACGGGGATGACAGCGGCGAGGGCAACGATGGCGGGAATGGGCCACGAGCACAACAGACCGTCAGGCCTAAAAGCCGGCCGCGACGCGGTCAATGCGATTTACACAATTCTTTTGGACGTCGGGAGATGTTGTTTTTGTTGTTGTTGTTGTTTTGGCATTTCCTGTCGATTGGGAATTACGGGCGGCAACGGAGCGGCGGCACCGTTTTGCATGGGGGATGAAAAAGAAAAGGAAGTGCTGCTTGATTGATGGCCTTTTCCCTTTTTTTGGGGGGAGTGGAAGGGGAGCGGAGGGGGATGCTTTTTTCTTTCAGTGTCTTTATGCGTGGCGGTGTTTCCCGCATGCATGAATGCGTTGGTCCCGCCCACTCACACGTCATTTCTCTTTTTTTTTTTTTTTTTTTTTTTTTTTTGGCGAATGCCGTACATGTTTGGATGTCTCCAGTACAATTGCACATTAGTGTACA
>NW_911688.1:0-1162 GCF_000209065.1 Trypanosoma cruzi | reverse complement strand
GTACAGCTCCGTGCAAAAGTGCGAGCGCGAGGGTGAGAATGACGCCGATTTTGATGGCGAAGGCGATGGTAATGGCGGGGATAAGCCGAAGCACCGCGACGATACGTCGATGGCTTACGCTTCAGTGTCGGTGGAGGTGAGACGGTTTGCGCGGTTTCTTGCAATCAAAGAGGCGACACCCCTCCAGGTTGTGCTGCATCTTGTGGACGGGAAGGCCGTTGTGCTAAGCGTTTTTGCGTCAGGTGGCACAACGCTCGTTGGCTACATGCCTGCCGTGGCGCAATAATCTCCGCCTTTGCGCTGCTGCTTCTTGCAATTACGGGGGAATTGGCAGTCGTTGTCGTTCGACTACATGTGCTGCATTGTCTCTCCTCGTTCTGTGTGTATGCGTGCACACCCGACATGCACGTGCATATGTGTTTTTTGTCGCATAAAAAATGCAGCTCATTCATAACATTCCGAGAGAGCGGAGGGGAAACATGTTTTACCTCTGCGTGCATTATCGCCTTTTTTGTTGTTGTTGTTGTTTTTTCTGGGTGTGATACATCAGGTGATGTGTGCTGTCCCGAGGTCCTGCCTCTCTTCTCCTGCCTGTTTTTTTCTTTCCGGTGTGGCACTGCGGTGCACGGGCGAAGTAGTCGGTTGGATCCTTTTGTGGTGCGTCGCGTCTCACGCTTTGCTGCGCCGTTGGTTTGTGGGGGAAGAAGTTGTGCCACGACGCGTGGGCATGATGCCAGCCGCACAGAGCGCAAGGAGGACGTTGTGACGCCGTGGGGTGTTGCCGCCACGGGCTCGAGGGGTGGGGACTATGACCGCGTCCTCGCACGATTCAGGTCGGAGCCCGTTGATGAGCCCCTTCTGCAGCGGCTGGAGGAAACATGCAACGGACGGGGGAGCACGCGCAGGCAACCAGCACCGCACAAGAGGAGGCGGGACGAATGGCATTGCACCATTTTTTCCGCCGCGGCATCGTCTTCTCCCACAGGGATTTTGGAGCCGCCCTTGACTGCGTGCGTGCGTCCTTTGCGACGGGGACACACCGCGCGTACTTGTACACTGGTCGTGGACCGAGCGCGCAGTCGATGCACATTGGCCATGTCATACCGTTTTTATTGACGCGGTACCTGCAGGATGCGCTCGGTCTTCCGTTGGTGATCCAGAT
>NW_911687.1:0-1162 GCF_000209065.1 Trypanosoma cruzi | reverse complement strand
TAACGGAGAGAACACACTGCCTGGGGGAATTGCGGGAGGAAATCCTCCACCACCTCCAGAAGAAGGTGTTGATTCCCGCGAACAGGATGGCGAAGACACCACGAGTGAAGGCGAAAAAAATGTTCAGTCGCCTGCGACCGCAGCCACACCACAAAGCCACCGAGAAGGAGGCTCAGAAGGGACTGAGGAAGACACAAAAGCAAAGACAGTAACCGCCAATACAACTGATACGGCGAATACACAAAACAATGACGGCAGCACCGCGGCCTCCCACATCACCTCCCCTCTTTTGCTTTTTTTTGTTGTTGCGTGTGCGGCTGCTGCTGCGGTGGTGGCCGCGTGAGAGTATGAGGGAGAGAGAGCCGCGCACCGCCCACACACACACTCGTCCTTCTCTCTCTGTGTGTGTGTCCCCTTGCATGGACTCTCGCCCTCACCTCATCCCACGAGGCACACACATAATGTGCCCATTGTACATATGCATGCACACCCATGCATGCCCGTTGGTGCTCTCTTTTGCACGACACGCACCGCTGCCGTCCTGCCTGGCTGCATGGGCGGAGCACCGTAACTGTTTTTGTTTTTATTGCTTTGAGTGGGCGACCTCTCTCTCTCTCCCTGTGTGTGTGTTTTGCTTTACGGGAGCAATGAGAGTGTGTGTGCTGGTCGTCCCACGCTTTGGCTTTTTTTTTAATGTTTTACTTGTGTTGTAGCTGAGAGCACCCATTTCACAGACTGCGCGTGTGTGATGATATGTGGAATTTGCGTGTGTGCTATCAGTATCTCTCTGCCGTTGCTTTCTTTGGACTCTCTTGTGCGGCACAGCTGCTCTGCATGCATAGGCGCTGACAAGCACACAAGCACAAGCACATACACATGCCATGTCGCACACGCCGTGGAGCTGAGTGAACGCTGAGAACGCACGCACGCACAATATTCTGACTGCGGCGGCCCTTCCTAAGAGGGTTGTATTGAGCTCGCGATTTGTCTTGTTGACGTGCTGCTGGTGTGTGGTCGATTGGGTGGCATCGAGTGTGCCTGGGACAAGTGTGGATTAATTTTTTTCCAGCAGCTGCAAGTGCTGACGTGTCTCTACCGCTGTGGATTTGCCGATATTCTTTGGCTGTGCGGGGTGATGTGCGCTGGCGGAAGAGCGGCATCC
>NW_911686.1:0-1162 GCF_000209065.1 Trypanosoma cruzi | reverse complement strand
GGCCACAACGTGTGATGCAGCAGCCGCTCGAAAACGATCAGCCGAGTGCAGCACCCTCGTGGGCAAGAGCTCGCGAAATTCCTCCAAGCAGCGGATAATTCAGGGTTGTTTGGTGTCCAGTGCATGAACACGCAAACAGATAGTGACAGAGAGTGCCTCTGACTCCCACCATTCATAATTGGAAACAAAAATTTGGGCCACAACGTGTGATGCAGCAGCCGCTCGAAAACGATCAGCCGAGTGCAGCACCCGTGTGGGCAAGAGCTCGCGAAATTCCTCCAAGCAGCGGATAATTCAGGGTTGTTTGGTGTCCAGTGCACGAACACGCAAACAGATAGTGACAGAGTGTGTCTCTGACTCCCACCATTCATAATTGGAAACAAAAATTTGGGCCACAACGTGTGATGCAGCAGCCGCTCGAAAACGATCAGCCGAGTGCAGCACCCGTGTGGGCAAGAGCTCGCGAAATTCCTCCAAGCAGCGGATAATTCAGGGTTGTTTGGTGTCCAGTGCATGAACACGCAAACAGATAGTGACAGAGAGTGCCTCTGACTCCCACCATTCATAATTGGAAACAAAAATTTGGGCCACAACGTGTGATGCAGCAGCCGCTCGAAAACGATCAGCCGAGTGCAGCACCCTCGTGGGCAAGAGCTCGCGAAATTCCTCCAAGCAGCGGATAGTTCAGGGTTGTTTGGTGTCCAGTGCGTGAACACGCAAACAGATAGTGACAGAGAGTGTCTCTGACTCCCACCATTCATAATTGGAAACAAAAATTTGGGCCACAACGTGTGATGCAGCAGCCGCTCGAAAACGATCAGCCGAGTGCAGCACCCTCGTGGGCAAGAGCTCGCGAAATTCCTCCAAGCAGCGGATAATTCAGGGTTGTTTGGTGTCCAGTGCATGAACACGCAAACAGATAGTGACAGAGAGTGCCTCTGACTCTCACCATTCATAATTGGAAACAAAAATTTGGGCCACAACGTGTGATGCAGCAGCCGCTCGAAAACGATCAGCCGAGTGCAGCACCCTCGTGGGCAAGAGCTCGCGAAATTCCTCCAAGCAGCGGATAATTCAGGGTTGTTTGGTGTCCAGTGCACGAACACGCAAACAGATAGTGACAGAGAGTGTCTCTGACTCCCACATTCATAATTGGAAACAA
>NW_911685.1:0-1162 GCF_000209065.1 Trypanosoma cruzi | reverse complement strand
CAGTGCTTTGCTGATGTACTTGAGAAGCTTTTTCCCATTGAGATGCATGGTGCAAGAGGCGCGGGTAACAAACTGATGTTTCTTATTTCATCGATGCTCGCAGGGTCGCCTTCTGTGCAGAGTTGCGATGTATTCATCTCACCAGAAGACACCATCAAGAAGTGGGACACGTGCGCCCCTCACGCGTTTATTGTGGCTCTCGGTGGGGAGCTGCACACATTGCGGGGCGATGTGGTGCGATACTCGCTGCACGGAAAAGATCTCGCAAGACTTTCCTCTGGGGTTTTGGGAGTCTCGCGCCGCTCCAAACTGGAGGTCGCACGGCGCATAAAATGGTCTTCTTCATCCCTTTAACAGCACAACCCCTCCCACTCGTTTCATCCAGCAAATAACACGGAAAAAGGATATATGAATACTACCCCGTATGTTTATGTATGTGTGCTTAAATATTTTCTGTCCGTGCTGTGGTTTTGGCTCCTTGCGTGTCTGGTGTTTTGCTTACGAAGCGGTATTTTTTTTTTCTTCTTCTTCCAGTTGTTGTTTTGTTCCTTTTTTTTCCCCGACTATTTGCGTTTGACACTAAAAGTTTTTATGTCCACCAACCCGAAGTACGGTCGAGAAGCGCTGCGGGCGCGTTTCGCGGATGCAGCGAAGAGTGTCACCGAGTTGTACCGCACCGCGGTTGTTTCGTACGATGCCGGGTACCGCGACGCCCTGTTGTTTGTTCATCGCTACATTCTGCTTGACACCCCGGCCGCAATGACAACCGACGTCGTTTTGCCCCATAGTGGCCAGCCGCCCGCAAAGACGGCGAGTCCCTTGGCATCAGCGCGGTCACCGGACGCAGAACGATTGCTGCGGTTCATTCAAAACACGCTCAAGCGCCACGAAGCGGTGTCGGCCGCCTCACGTGGCATGTCACGCCGGCGGAAGCGCTCCCCGGGCTGGATCGAGCGGCCGGCGTGTGGTGTGTGCGCGGATGGAGAGAGCAGTATCATGCCGGATGGCGGTCGTGGCGCGCCGTGTCGCCGGACAAGTTTCTCCGCCCGTGTATTCGAGGAGTCGGGCGCGGAGGTACACGACATGCTGAGCAACGTCCGCATCGCACATCCTGCGGAGTCCGACTCGGGAATATCAGACGACGAGTTTGCAGCGGAACGGT
>NW_911684.1:0-1162 GCF_000209065.1 Trypanosoma cruzi | reverse complement strand
TTCAGGGTTGTTTGATGTCCAGTGTGTGAACACGCAAACAGATATTGACAGATAGTGTCTCTGACTCCCACCATTCATAATTAGGAAACAAAAATTTGGACCACAACGTGTGATGCAGCGACCGCTCGAAAACGATCAGCCGAGTGCAGCACCCTTGTGGGCAAGAGCTCGCGAAATTCCTCCAAGCAGCGGATAATGCAGGGTTGTTTGGTGTCCAGTGTGTGAACACGCAAACAGATAGTGACAGAGAGTGCCTCTGACTCCCACCATTCACAATCGGAAACAAAAATTTGGACCACAACGTGTGATGCAGCAACCGCTCGAAAACGATCAGCCGAGTGCAGCACCCTTGTGGGCAAGAGCTCGCGAAATTCCTCCAAGCAGCGGATAGTGCAGGGTTGTTTGGTGTCCAGTGTGTGAACACGCAAACAGATGGTGACAGAGAGTGTCTCTGACTCCCACCATTCACAATCGGAAACAAAAATTTGGGCCACAACGTGTGATGCAGCGACCGCTCGAAAACGATCAGCCGAGTGCAGCACCCTTGTGGGCAAGAGCTCGCGAAATTCCTCCAAGCAGCGGATAATGCAGGGTTGTTTGGTGTCCAGTGTGTGAACACGCAAACAGATAGTGACAGAGAGTGCCTCTGACTCCCACCATTCACAATCGGAAACAAAAATTTGGACCACAACGTGTGATGCAGCAGCCGCTCGAAAACGATCAGCCGACTGCAGCACCCTTGTGGGCAAGAGCTCGCGAAATTCCTCCAAGCAGCGGATAGTTCAGGGTTGTTTGGTGTCCAGTGTGTGAACACGCAAACAGATAGTGACAGAGAGTGTCTCTGACTCCCACCATTCATAATTGGAAACAAAAATTTGGGCCACAACGTGTGATGCAGCAGCCGCTCGAAAACGATCAGCCGACTGCAGCACCCTTGTGGGCAAGAGCTCGCGAAATTCCTCCAAGCAGCGGATAGTTCAGGGTTGTTTTGTGTCCAGTGTGTGAACACGCAAACAGATATTGACAGAGAGTGTCTCTGACTCTCACCATTCATAATTGGAAACAAAAATTTGGGCCACAACGTGTGATGCAGCAGCCGCTCGAAAACGATCAGCCGAGTGCAGCACCCTTGTGGGCAAGAGCTCGCGAAATTTCCTCCAGG
>NW_911683.1:0-1162 GCF_000209065.1 Trypanosoma cruzi | reverse complement strand
TTTTTGTTTTGTTTTTCTTTTTGATTTTGTGGTTGAGTGCACCCATTCCGCGGCTGCGTGTGTGTGTGTGTGATGATATGAGTAATTTGCGTGTGTGCTATCTGCCTCTCTCTGCCGTTGCTTTCTTCAGACTCTCTTGTGGCGCACAGCTGCTCTGCAAGTATAGGCGCTGACAAACACACACACACATGCACACACATGCCGTGCTTAAAACGCTGAGAATGCACGCACGCACAGGATTGTGGCTGCCGAGGCCCTCGCGAGGGGGAAAAAACCTGCATTTTTTTTTTTTGACATGTTGCTCGGTGTGTGCTGACGCGTGACGAATAACAACACGCCCCAATAAGCAGAAAAGAAGTAAAACAAAATGGCGCTGAGCGGCACACCGGTAAGCCAAAAATACGCAATCACCAATAAAAAAGCCGGCGATCACCCAGCAGGCACATCAAGCGTCCTCAAAACCAACCTGGAACAGACAAAAAAAAAGAGGCAATCATAGAAAACAAAGATCCCCGCCCCCAAACAGGAAAAACATTAAAGAAAACGCGATTCTTTTTTTTGTCCTTACTGCCGGGGTTGGCCGCCGCAAGAAATAAAAAATGGTAGGGCGGTGGCCCCGGACGCTAGATACAGGACGACGTGTCGAATTATCCAAGTTGCAGCGGCTGCCCCGGACGTTAGATACAGCACGACGTGTCGAATTATCCAAGTTGCAGCGGCTGCCCCGGACGTTAGATACAGCACGACGTGTCGAATTATCCAAGTTGCAGCGGCTGCCCCGGACGCTAGATACGGGACGACGTGTCGAATTATCCAAGTTGCAGCGGTGGCCTCGGGCGTTAGATATATGACGACTTACAGTAGTAACCACGCTGCGGCTGCGCATCCTAAACACGTCTTTTTCGTTTTCCAGGGGACAACGCAAATGTGCTCGATTGTTCGAAGATCGACATTAATACTTTACGTGAAAAGGAGTCGCGCGACCGCATTTTTTTAGCTCAGTGGCAAACACGCTCACAATGTCATCCGGGGACGCGGGTTCGATTCCCGCAGAAGCCTAAGTTTTTTCCATTTTTTTTTTTTTTGAATTCTTGTTTCATATTGCTTTTTAAACTTCTGGTTTGCAGGACGGTGTGCGAGTTCTGCAATCGCACTGATTCCA
>NW_911682.1:0-1162 GCF_000209065.1 Trypanosoma cruzi | reverse complement strand
TCCAAGCAGCGGATAGTTCAGGGTTGTTTGGCGTCCAGTGTGTGAACACGCAAACAGACATTGACAGAGAGTGCCTCTGACCACCACCATTCATAATTCGAAACAAAAATTTAGACCACAGCGTGTGGTGCAGCATCCACTCGAAAACGATCCGCCGACTGCAGCACCCTTGTGGGCAAGATCTCGCGACATTCCTCCAAGCAGCGGATGGTTCAGGGTTGTTTGGCGTCCAGTGTGTGAACACGCAAACAGACATTGAAAGAGAGTGCCTCTGACCACCACCATTCATAATTCGAAACAAAAATTTAGACCACAGCGTGTGGTGCAGCAGCCACTCGAAAACGATCCGCCGACTGCAGCACCCTTGTGGGCAAGATCTCGCGACATTCCTCCAAGCAGCGGATGGTTCAGGGTTGTTTGGCGTCCAGTGTGTGAACACGCAAACAGACATTGAAAGAGAGTGCCTCTGACCACCACCATTCATAATTCGAAACAAAAATTTAGACCACAACGTGCGGTGCAGCGGCCGCTCGAAAACGATCCGGCGAGTGCAGCACCCCTGTGGGCAAGATCTCGCGACATTCCTCCAAGCAGCGGATGGTTCAGGGTTGTTTGGCGTTCAGTGTGTGAACACACAAACAGACATTGAAAGAGAGTGCCTCTGACCACCACCATTCATAATTCGAAACAAAAATTTATACCACAACGTGCGGTGCAGCATCCGCTCGAAAACGATCCGCCGACTGCAGCACCCTTGTGGGCAAGATCTCGCGACATTCCTCCAAGCAGCGGATGGTTCAGGGTTGTTTGGCGTTCAGTGTGTGAACACGCAAACAGACATTGAAAGAGAGTGCCTCTGACCACCACCATTCATAATTCGAAACAAAAATTTAGACCACAGCGTGCGGTGCAGCATCCGCTCGAAAACGATCCGCCGACTGCAGCACCCTTGTGGGCAAGATCTCGCGACATTCCTCCAAGCAGCGGATGGTTCAGGGTTGTTTGGCGTCCAGTGTGTGAACACGCAAACAGACATTGACAGAGAGTGCCTCTGACCACCACCATTCATAATTCGAAACAAAAATTTAGACCACAACGTGCGGTGCAGCAGCCGCTCGAAAACGATCCGCCGACTGCAGCACCCATGTGGGCAAGATCTCGC
>NW_911681.1:0-1162 GCF_000209065.1 Trypanosoma cruzi | reverse complement strand
TGCTGCACTCGGCTGATCGTTTTCGAGCGGCTGCTGCATCACACGTTGTGGTCCAAATTTTTGTTTCCAATTATGAATGATGGGGGTCAGAGGCACTCTCTGTTAATATCTGTTTGCGTGTTCACACACTGGACACCAAACAACCATGAACTATCCGCTGCTTGGAGGAATTTCGCGAGCTCTTGCCCACACGGGTGCTGCACTCGGCTGATCGTTTTCGAGCGGCTGCTGCATCACACGTCGTGGTCTAAATTTTTGTTTCCAATTATGAATGGTGGGGGTCAGAGACGCTCTCTGTCAATATCTGTTTGCGTGTTCACACACTGGACACCAAACAACCCTGAATTATCCGCTGCTTGGAGGAATTTCGCGAGCTCTTGCCCACACGGGTGCTGCACTCGGCTGATCGTTTTCGAGCGGCTGCTACATCACATGTCGTGGTCTAAATTTTTGTTTCCAATTATGAATGATGGGGGTCAGAGGCACTCTCTCTTAATATCTGTTTGCGTGTTCACACACTGGACACCAAACAACCCTGAATTATCCGCTGCTTGGAGGAATTTCGCGAGCTCTTGCCCACACGGGTGCTGCACTCGGCTGATCGTTTTCGAGCGGCCGCTGCATCACATGTCGTGGTCTAAATTTTTGTTTCCGATTGTGAATGGTGGGAGTCAGAGGCACTCTCTGTTACTATCTGTGTGCGTGTTCACACACTGGACACCAAACAACCATGAACTATCCGCTGCTTGGAGGAATTTCGCGAGCTCTTGCCCACACGGGTGCTGCACTCGGCTGATCGTTTTCGAGCGGCTGCTACATCACATGTCGTGGTCTAAATTTTTGTTTCCAATTATGAATGATGGGGGTCAGAGGCACTCTCTCTTAATATCTGTTTGCGTGTTCACACACTGGACACCAAACAACCCTGAATTATCCGCTGCTTGGAGGAATTTCGCGAGCTCTTGCCCACACGGGTGCTGCACTCGGCTGATCGTTTTCGAGCGGCTGCTGCATCACACGTCGTGGTCTAAATTTTTGTTTCCAATTATGAATGGTGGGGGTCAGAGACGCTCTCTGTCAATATCTGTTTGCGTGTTTACACACTGGACACCAAACAACCCTGAATTATCCGCTGCTTGGAGGAATTTCGCGAGCTCTTGCC
>NW_911680.1:0-1162 GCF_000209065.1 Trypanosoma cruzi | reverse complement strand
GCTGATGGCGCGCACTTCGGACAAGGCATGGCCGTACTCGTGGGGAGGAGGAATCCATTCGTGACTGCTATGTGAACTGTGAGGTGGAGCGAGTGTGGCAGATTGTCAAGGGCGATGTAACCGAATGGTTCGGCAGTCACGGTGAGACCGACTTTACGCCTGATCCGTGTGTGTTGATTGGGACGCCCGGGATCGGGAAGTCGATGGCTGCCGGTTCGTACCTCCTTTACCAGCTGCTGCACCACGATGCGGAGAAGCTCCCTGTGGTTGCGCGCTTTGTTTGTAATTGAGCATTCCTGTTTGACAAGACCACCCAAACTGTGCGAGAATACGTGGGTACTACAAGGTCTAAGAGAGTCTTCTTTTTCTTTTTGGCAGCTGTGAGACTCTGCGACTGCGTGCTTGCCGTGCGTGTGGCATCGTTTGCCGTTGCTCCCTTGCTGTGTTGGTGGGGGAGTGGGCGAGCGACTGCGTCGGTGGAGTCGCGCCCCACTGGGAGAGGGAAGGCGCTGACCGCCGCTGACGACGACGGTCTTTGCTGCAGGTGACCTGACGGGATGACGTCACCGGTGTCACAGTTAGCAGAGGTGGATGAGGGCCGCACTGCGTCCCTGTCCCCTCTCTTCGTCCTCTCAGTCCACTGCAGTCACACCCGCCGCGCGGCATCTGGGCGACTACCATCCGGATGTCTGTGAGCCACTCGGAATGTGCAATCGGTGTGGACCCCTTTCCCCGTGACCAAGTGCTGCCACCGTGCTTCTTTGTTCCCTTCTTTGTGCAATGCCGTGTGCTCATGGTGCCGCTGCTTGCTGTGCAATGCCGACTCGCGTGAACGAGAAACGACGCTTTGACTGCTGGCGAACGGCGAATCCTCCGCTCCTCTTCCGTGTCACCATTTCATTCTCGGACGCGCTTGATGGCTGGCTGTCGTATCGCTGCCACGCGGTCTGCCTCGGCTCTTGTGTTTTGTTCACGGCATCGGGATTGCCCTGTGATGGAGCCATTCGGTAAAAGGAGCGGTGCCAGTGGTCATGTTTCTTTTTTCCTGGATTCCGCCACTCTGCGCGGTGACTGTGTGGGGTTGTGTGGGTGGTGGGAGGGCGATGGTGTTACCCGGCGTGATTGCGTCAGCGCGACTTTGCCTCGGTGGCTGTACTGTGAC
>NW_911679.1:0-1162 GCF_000209065.1 Trypanosoma cruzi | reverse complement strand
TGAACACGCAAACAGATAGTGACAGAGAGTGCCTCTGTCTCCCACCATTCATAATTGGGAAACAAAAATTTGGGCCACAACGTGTGATGCAGCGACCGCTCGAAAACGATCAGCCGACTGCAGCACCCGTGTGGGCAAGAGCTCGCGAAATTCCTCCAAGCAGCGGATAATTCAGGGTTGTTTGGTGTCCAGTGCATGAACACGCAAACAGATAGTGACAGAGTGTGTCTCTGACTCCCACCATTCACAATCGGAAACAAAAATTTAGACCACAACGTGTGATGCAGCAGCCGCTCAAAAACGATCAGCCGAGTGCAGCACCCTCGTGGGCAAGAGCTCGCGAAATTCCTCCAAGCAGCGGATAGTTCAGGGTTGTTTGGTGTCCAGTGCACGAACACGCAAACAGATAGTGACAGAGTGTGTCTCTGACTCCCACCATTCATAATTGGAAACAAAAATTTCGACCACAACGTGTGATGCAGCAGCCGCTCGAAAACGATCAGCCGACTGCAGCACCCGTGTGGGCAAGAGCTCGCGAAATTCCTCCAAGCAGCGGATAATTCAGGGTTGTTTGGTGTCCAGTGCATGAATACGCAAACAGATAGTGACAGAGAGTGCCTCTGACTCCCACCATTCATAATTGGAAACAAAAATTTGGGCCACAACGTGTGATGCAGCGACCGCTCGAAAACGATCAGCCGACTGCAGCACCCGTGTGGGCAAGAGCTCGCGAAATTCCTCCAAGCAGCGGATAATTCAGGGTTGTTTGGTGTCCAGTGCATGAACACGCAAACAGATAGTGACAGAGAGTGCCTCTGACTCCCACCATTCATAATTGGAAACAAAAATTTGGGCCACAACGTGTGATGCAGCAGCCGCTCGAAAACGATCAGCCGAGTGCAGCACCCTCGTGGGCAAGAGCTCGCGAAATTCCTCCAAGCAGCGGATAGTTCAGGGTTGTTTGGTGTCCAGTGTGTGAACACGCAAACAGATAGTGACAGAGAGTGCCTCTGACTCCCACCATTCATAATTGGAAACAAAAATTTGGGCCACAACGTGTGATGCAGCAGCCGCTCGAAAACGATCAGCCGAGTGCAGCACCCTTGTGGGCAAGAGCTCGCGAAATTCCTCAAGCAGCGGATAGTTCAGGTTGTTTGGTGTC
>NW_911678.1:0-1162 GCF_000209065.1 Trypanosoma cruzi | reverse complement strand
TATCCAAAAACCAGCAGCTTCTGAAATTGATTTTTGATTTAACTGCGTACCCAGAGCTGAAAAGGGAGCTGGAGGAAAGGAAAATACTATGGGAGGCTGTTTATAAGCTTCACCACGAGGGTGTGGTCTCTCTCAGGCAATGGAGGGACTATGAAGGAAAGGATACGGTCGCTCCACTTGCAAGGAGAAATCTAAACAGAGTTCTCACTCAGGTACTGAGAGAAGAACGCCGCGAGGCAGAAGAAAGGGCAAGGCGGGACAAGCAACAAATAATGTTTAACTTATGTGCTAAGATCGAAGATTTGTTGTTTGGAGGAAGAGTTCGCGTCATGAAAATAAAGCTGAATGATTTTCTTACGCTGGAAATGGAAGGCAGAGGCATTTTGCGTGCCAATCGGAATGTCTTACTGAGGGATTTTATCAGTGATCCCACGAGGTATATCCACGATGCGGGAGTATTGGGCGAAATACAGGCAGCCGATGCTTATGCAGAGATGGAAGGGACTGTGAGGGATGAAATGGGTTTGGAAGAGGATGTACGCAAGCTTCACCACAAGGGTGTGGTCTCTCTCGGGCAATGGAGGAAATATGGAGGAAAGGATACAGTCACTCCTGTTGCAAGGAGAAAACTAAACGCAGCTATTTCTCATGTACTGAGAGAAGAAAGGCGTGAGGTGGAAGAAAGGCGTGAGGCGAAAGAAAGGGCAAGGCATGAGGCAGAAGAAAGGCGTGAGGTGGAAGAAAGGACAGTGCGGCAGCAAAAAGTAGAAATGACCGTTGCCACCACGATCAAAGATGTGCTTTTTAGAGGAAGAGTTCGCGTCATGGACATGCAATTGAATGATTTTCTTGTGATGGAGTTGGACGGCATGGGCTTTTTGCCCGCCAACCGGAATGTCTTGCTGAGGGATTTTTTTATTTACCCCACAAGGTATATCCGCGTTACGTTTTCACTGCTCAAAATGCAGGCATCGGATCATTACAAGAGGATGGAGAGGGCTGTGAGGGAGGAAATGGATATGGAAGAGGATGTACGCAGGCTTTACGAGAAAGGTGTGGACAATCTACTGAAGTGGTCATTAGCTGCCGAGGAGGTAAAAGCAAACGTTCATAACCTCACCAAACGTTTATTGGATGCAGCCTTCATTGAATTGATGAGCTC
>NW_911677.1:0-1162 GCF_000209065.1 Trypanosoma cruzi | reverse complement strand
CAGCAGAAGAACAGCGGCAGCAGTCCGCCTCCGCAAACAGCGCTGCCATCACCATTTGCCCCAAAGTGGCGAGCGGTACCGACACCCGTTGCTCCTGCCGCCACTGTTCTCAGATCCGTCAGCTTTGGAATAGAAATTTTGTTTGCGTTGAGGACGCGGATCTCATTGTCATCCAACGGGCGGTTGTACAGCAGGACATTCGTCGCGGTCACAGGCACGTCTTCCTTCCTCCCTGTGCTGCCTCCATCCCCTCCAATGTAGAAGTGTGAGATTCCTTTCGAATCCGCATTTTTCAATGTACATGACGCATCTCCCACACGCTGACCATCGACGTACGCGGAGCCCTGTTCTCCGTTCCGTAGCACAATGGCCACTTGGTGTGTTGTCCCTGGCTCCGAATTACTGCGGAGCTCCTTGGTCGTTTTGCCACCGCACAGCACCTGCCACTTCCCCTCTTTGTTGTACGACAGTCCCAGGAGCACAGTATTCTTGTCATTCATCGTCGCACCCATCAATGGAATGGGGGTATCTCCCTTCGGCTCACCGTGGACGGACACCGTCGCCACAAGAGTGAAGTTGTGGTTCGCAAAGTGGTACAGCTGATTCTCCCCCTGACTGCCAACGGGCCACTCAGCCCACGCTCCCCGGAACGTCACTCCATCCGCATACCCTGTTGCCACCCCATTCGTTCCTTTCTTTACTGTGGCGTTCACCCCGAGGTACTCGTCACTCCATGTGCCACCAGAGAAGTTTTTGGACAAAAAGCCAACCAGCCCATCCGTGATCTTACCAGCGCTGCAGTCATTGCCAGTTGAGGGATTCCTCGCAGCAGTTGAAGGGCACAGCTTGGAGACACGGTCGTCCACTTCCTTCCAGGTCGCCAGCACCTCCCTCACCCGCTTCAGCTGCGCAGTCAGACGCACAGAGACCATGCCGAGTGATGGTTTCCCATCGCCCTTCTTCTCGTACAGTGCAACCAACTTCTCATTATTATTATCACCACTTCCAGCACTTTTGTACAGCAGGGAGCTGGCGGTAACGTCATCGTTGCCGGACACCGGCCCAATATCAGCAATGTGCGTATTGTCCGTCAGCCAAAGATGGAGTTCACCCTTTCCGTTTCCCCTTCTGTTTGAATACACCGGCAGAGTAACGAGCATCA
>NW_911676.1:0-1161 GCF_000209065.1 Trypanosoma cruzi | reverse complement strand
GCGGGGCTTTGGAAGGAAGAGATGCGCCAGTACCAAGTGTCAATATCATCTGGGGGCTTTGGAAGAGACGCAGCTCTCTGAGGTGAGGAATAGCCACGGAAATGGGAAAAGGAATTGGGGAGGGAAGGGGGCAGTTCTGATTTCCGGTAAAAAATAATGTGGGATATATATATTTTTGGATGCTTGTGTGTGCATGCATACGGTGCGCGTGCACCAGCACCATGCGGCAGCACCGCACACGAAGGCCAGGAACGTCCAACGCTATCGAACATAACAGTGACAGAAGAAATTAGGGGTGGAGTGGGGTTGTTTGTTTTCTGGTGGAAAACGTTGCGTGATTTTCATATGGTATGTTAATTGTGTGTGCGCATACAAGGCATAATTGGAGAATTGCCCGGTATGAGGGAATCATTGTGGCTGGCGGTGTCACGGCGTTACTGCATTGTCCATTTTCTTCTATTGTGTTCTAAGGCCCATCACTAACAGAAGCATCTTAAAGGGATTGCCGAATAAGTTGTATTGAGGAAGTGCTGCACTCCGTGACCGCATGGAGTGAGGCGCCGCGTCGTGGATGGGTGTGGAATCGCTTCTGCGTGTGTGTGTGGCTCTGTGGTGATAGCTCGCTCCTTTTGCGCTGTGTGTTGGCTGCGGGGCTGCGGCCGTATCCCGTTGGCCGTGGGATTGAACTGGAGGCGATGGTGGCGTTGGGTCTCTTCTCCTCTTCCATGGCGGGTGGCTGCTGGCGGTGTGTGCGTTTGTTGTGTGGAGGGCCGAATCCTCTCACCCGCGGACTGACGGCACTGCGATGGTGTTAGTGTGTGAGGGCTGGTGTGGAGTCGCCGGCCAGGGTGAGGGCCGTGGCGGTGCTTTTCCCGAGACTGGTGTTTCTTCCTTTTGTGTGTTTGTGCTGCTTCTTGCCTTTCCCTGTAATCTTCTCCTCCTGTGTTCCTGCGTGGAGTGGCTGCATGCTCACGGGCCATTTTGATAGTGAGTGCCTCTTGACGGCATCCATCCATCTCCCTTTCTCACTGTCTGTCCTTCCTGTTGGGTGTGAGGCGTGCTGCACCGCGTGAGGGCTGGCCCGCACACACCGACGGCCCGCCGTGACTTGTCGTGTTGCTGCTCTTTTCTGTGGGCGATGGCTCTCCGTGCTGTCCCTTC
>NW_911675.1:0-1161 GCF_000209065.1 Trypanosoma cruzi | reverse complement strand
CGTTGTGAGTGATCACTCTGTTTTTGCACTGCTCAACAATGCAATGTCCTCCGAACAAAGCTTCCTGCTTCAGTACCAAGACTTCAGCGTGTTGGATCACAGTGTGTTGCGCGTGGTGGGGAACAGCGGCTCTGTGTGCTACGCCATCTTTGCAGACGACTCGTGGACCGTCCAGGAGTCAAGCTGGTTGGATTGGCGTGACAACGACGTGGGTTTGGGAGCGATGTTATGCGACACTGAGTCCGCTTTTGTGAACATCGACGGCAGCAGTGTGGTGACGCTGACGGGCTGCACGATGGGCTCGACGGGGTTGTCGAGGCCTCTGCTATCGCAGGCTGACGCCGGCTACCGGTTCGTTGCTGGGTGCCTGACGGTCGCGGGACGGAAGGTGACGACGGCGGCTGAACTGGCGCTCCACGGCATCACCAACGTGACGACGGTTGCCGCGTGCGGGGAGTGCACGAAGGACGGCGACTGCTTCGCCGCGCTGACGACGGCTGTCATTGGCTGCAAGTGCCAGTGCGCTGCTGAAGGGCACGGCGATGAGTGCGTCCCGGCGCCTGTGCCTGCTGGCCCGCCACCGCCACCGCCGCCGCCGCTGCCAGCAACACCCACGCCGCCACCGCCGCCGGTTGGTGAGTGCATCAGCCACATGGTGTACCCCGAGGTTGCGCAGGCCGTGGGCGGCGGGCTGTCGTGGCTGTGCTACCGCAATGTGACGTTCAGCGGGGGCGGCATGAGCCTGACGGTGCTGATAGGGGCGATGATGGGCGACGTGGCGAACGTCACGTTCGATGGATGCACTTGGAGGGACGGCGCCGTGCTGGTGCTGTTGGGCAACGCACATGCCGCTGTGGGGTCGCTGAACATCGTCGTCACCGGCAACACATTTAGTGACGCGCTGCTCAGCCCGGAGGGTGTGTTTCCACCGCACACGAACATCACGGTCAGCGGGAACCGCTTTACGGTCACGAGGCTGATCTGTCGGTCGGGCTTGGACATTGGCAGCCCGTCGTGTGTCGCGATGAATGAGCTGGCGATCAGCAACGACTCCGCGGTGGTGTTCAGTGGCAATGTGTTTCAGAGCGTGAGGGCATCGTTAAGCGCCATTTACGTTGTGGGATCTGCGCTGAGGGTGTCGTGGCACTCCGTGTTTGCGGT
>NW_911674.1:0-1161 GCF_000209065.1 Trypanosoma cruzi | reverse complement strand
CAAGTCAGCAGTGTCGCTGCTCTCCACACCAGTCATTTCTTCTTTCACAGTTTTGCCGCCATCACCTCGGCTGCCGATACAACGTGAGACCTGGTTGTAGCGGGTCTTGCGCAGCATCGGGGTCCTCCTCAACACGGGATACATCCTTCTTGGAGCCATTTAAAGCCCCACCCTCAAACTCTTCCGCATCGGCAGGTGACGATGTGCAAGCGGGTGTAGCAGAACCCGGAGAGTCACCTCCACCTCCCTGAAAACATTCACCCTTTGTACCTCCTGTAGATGCATGATTACCAACCGGGCGGAGGGTTTACCGTCAACACCAACTCCAATTGCGCCCAAAGTTCCATGACCACAAGAAACATCATAATCCCCAGCATCGGCCGACACCGCAGGCACCGCACCACAGCACGCAGAGTGCACACACCAGCAGCACACGGCCAGTCACCATCATCGCCATCACTCCTGTCACTTGCGTGTAGCCTCCAGCACAAACCAACTCCCCGTCAATGCAGCGAAAACAAAGAGAGAAATACGACCGCTACACCACGCACAGCCACCGCACAAAAACAAATGGCAGCAGCCCAGCAGCAGCAGCAACAAACACAACATGAAACAGACGGAACCAGTACAACTGCATAACCCGCACACCGCCCCACAACACAGAAGTTATAAAAGCAAAAACAACGAAAAACAAAAAAAAAAAAAAGAATTAGAAAAAGAACAAGAAGAAAAGAGAAACCTAAGGCTCCAGTGCTCATGCATATGAGTGTGTCTGGGATGCGTTCAACGTGACGGATGTGGTGCACAACGCGGAGCACACAGCATGGCAGCAGAAGCAAACAAAGCAAAGCACAATCATCATAATTACTCTTACTTTATACATCGGACCACAGTAGACGTACACATGTCCCCGTGACTGAGTGCTGGCACGCACAGCCCGCACACACCTCTTCAGCCCAAAGTGGTGTACGCCAGCGCGGATGCGGCGAGAAGCAGCGGGGCACACGCCCACGCAGAGCTGCCGAGGCTGCCGTCAATTCTGCGAACATGTGACGGTGCACGGGTGGTCGTCGTATTTGGCGCCTCTGTAGTCGTAATACTTGGTGCCTCTGGCGCAGTGGTCGTTGTGGTCGTGGTCGTCGTGGTCGTCGTAGTTGGGGC
>NW_911673.1:0-1161 GCF_000209065.1 Trypanosoma cruzi | reverse complement strand
CACTGGCACGTCGTGGCTGATGCCAAGATGTGGGCGGACGCCCTGCATCGAGACACGCAGCGCCGGCCTTCTCGCCGCATTCTTCGTCAGTTTGATGGTGACGTTTGGGCAGCGCTCTGCCTGGCGCATGATGTGAAAAAGTTGTGAAATGTCCGCCACCTCGCAGAAGATGGCGTTTTCTTGCAGCTGCGACTGGGACTGGAAGTCGCTGAGGATGGCCTGCGTGCGGCATCCAGCCCATACCTGCATGCCGTCTGCAAACTGCGTGCTCGTGAAGAAGCGAATGCGTGTGGGGTGCAGTTTGATCACGCACCGACGCTGAATGCCGCGGCACGCCTGGCACACACTGGCAAGGGTGCGCTGGTCACGCACAGTGGCCTTGAACTTCATCACCCACCTGCAGGGCCCCAGCCCACACAGAGAGGCATCAACGAGTACATGCCAGCGAAGAGAAGAGGAAGGAAGAGTGAAAGAACACAACCACAGAAACAACAACAAGCAAAATACAGGAAAGCGAAAAAAAAAAAAAAAAAGAAAAGTGCGACACCGGCGTGCAAGTCAACGTGGCGGGAAAACAACAACAACCAAAAAATCCCCCAAAACAAACAAAAAATGCATGGCAACTCACTAGGGGATGTTGCAAGTTTGACCTCACATTTACATCGCAGGGACACGAGCGGTCCTTCGCTTCTCCTCTCTCCCTCCGGCCGCTCTTCCCCGTTCCTTCCGCTAAAAACAAATTACATAACGAGCTCCAACGGGTGGGGTGCCACTTTCCCCGCCGTTTTTCGTGGTGCATCCGCTATTGTGGTTTGAGTGCTCATGAGATCCTTCAGCATTGCTGTTAGCACCTCCTCAATGCTGCGCCGTTGCACAACGCAGCCAATTTCACCATCATCGTCATCGTCATCGTCATCGTCGTAGTCGGTGTGCTGCATGACTTGGTAGCTGGCCACGAGCTCCAGCGCCAGGTTTGGCGTGTAGCCAACTTCACACAGTGAGCCGCACTCTTCGCATATCAGTTCGCCCTGCTCCGTGAACATAAACGGCAGACACTGCTGGCAGAAGGTGTGGCCGCATGGCCAAAGCGTGCGTGGGCTCTCAAATATGTAAAAGCAACGCTTGCACGTTGATTCCAATTCCAGGGAGGCGTGAAATCCC
>NW_911672.1:0-1161 GCF_000209065.1 Trypanosoma cruzi | reverse complement strand
TTCTGTTGGATTGTTTTTTGTGGAGGATGATGTGGGTCAAGCGTTTGCTAACACCCCGCTGTACTTGGATGCTGCGTTGCACCCTTCGCAGTATGCGGTTATTGGAGCAAGCAGGACCATTTCACTTTCTCGCCTGATGGAGGATCTGCAGACGATCAGGTCCGCCCTCAGTACTTGAGCACAGCTGGATGCCTCCTTCTCAGATTCGTTCACACCCACAGCGGGTCTGGTTGGACTCTTATCCAATGCAGCCAGTGGTGACGGGACGTGGATTGACGATTGCCTTTGCATGACTGCAAGCGTGACGAATGCAGTGAAGGTTGAAAATGGGTTTCAATTCACGAGGCCTGGGTCCGGGGCAACGTGGCCCGTAAACAGCCGGGAGAGAACTGGGCTGTACACTTCTGTAAGCCGCGATTTCACTCTTGTGGCGACGGTGGTCATACAAAATTTTCCGAGGTTGAGCACTTCTCTGCTGGGTGCGGTGCTGACCTCACCGGTCAGCACGACTATCATTGGGCTGTCGCACAGCACTGAGGGTAAGTGGGAGATAGTGTTTGACGGCAATAAAACTGCACATGGCAGAACTTGGGAGCCGGGGAAAGAATACCAGGCGGCGCTGATGGTGCAGGGCGGCAACAAGGAGCTCCGTGTGCGTGGATGGCCGGCTTGTGGGGAGCTTGGAAACGAGACCAACACCTGAGGTGCGGGGGGCTGAAGTCTCGCACTTCTACATTGGGGGAGGCGAAGACAACAGCGACAGCAGTATGACGATGACGAAGGTCTTTCTGTGAGACCGCCCACTGAGTGCCGATGAACTAAAAATGGTCAAGAAGAGCGACGCCACAAAAGGTAATGGTGACGACTCCATGCGTGGGGGCGTGTCTCGGGTGCTTCTGCTGCTGGGGCTGTGGGACATTGCGGCCCTTTACTGAGAGGTCGGAGCGAGGAGTCCCTGCCACCAGTGGGAAAATATGTGCCACTGTACGCACCCTCCGAAATAATTGACGTTTTGCGTGGACGCACCCTTTATTTTATCTGTTTCTATCTCTGGTTTGACTACCTCATCCTGCCCGTGTAAGTCCTTACGAAGGATGTGCTCTCCCTCCGGGGACCGCACCGCAAGGCATTTGTTTTTGTTTATATATATATATCTAGTGT
>NW_911671.1:0-1161 GCF_000209065.1 Trypanosoma cruzi | reverse complement strand
AACTCCAGTACTCTCGCTGTTGCCGGGCGAGAGAGAACTGAGAACGGACGTACACGGCAAAAGACAAAAAGAGCGCCATGAACCACAGCGCAACAACAAACGCACATTCATTTCTACCGCAGTCAAATACACGCGCACACGCACGCAAATGCCGTTTCGCTCTATTTTCCTTTTTCGTTTTAACCCTTGTCCAGCCCCTGACCTTCACTTACATTCATTACCGCCTTTTGCCAGCCGTGCGGCCTCGTCCCAAGCGGCCTAAATAAAGGCGCCCCGCCACGTACAAAACAAGACAAACAGCGCGGGTGAGGTACATGGTCAAATAATTCCCCACCCGGGAGTGGGGCAATAAAAAAGAAAAAAAGGACACAGACAACAAGGCAGAAATGTGGACGTGCGGGCAGCACAGAAAAAGCAAACACAAAGGAAAAATAGATGCCACAATGCCAGAACCAAACTACATATGAAAAAAGTGGGCCATCTCCCCATACTGGGAGCCACACCACCGGCACTGACAGCAGCCGCACCGTGGGACGCTCCGCTCACAAGTAAACCACACGAACACACAAGAATAAATCCCCAGCGGCTCCCAACCGCGAGGTGAGGGCTCTGGAGTGGGAAGGCCAAAGCAACGCACACAAACAAAAAACACGCTGAATCCCCTCCATCTCCCAATCGCACAATTAACAGAATAAAATGTATCAAAAACACAGACTCACATACATCGTTCATTGACGGCCCAGCACACACACGCACATCCTCATCACGTGCCCCCAGCAGAAGCACACACGCACGCGGGTCGAGTGCAGGGAGTGGCACGCTCCACGGGGGCACGGGGTAGTCAATGACACATTCCACGCTGTTCGGCCACGGAGCACACAGGGCACAAACCGGAATGCAGCAACCAATCAAGCAATACATTGGGATTCAACATGCACAGAAAACAAATCATTTCTTTCATTTGTCAATCGCACGACGGGTATATCACTTCCTCCGAGTACCAGTCCACACGGGCGACAGGTGATGTGTCGTTGCCGAAGCGCGCCATCAGCGCAGCGTAGTCGTCCTCCCGCACGTGATGGACACACATCGAGGTCGGCACCACCTGCGAGTGACCCGTGTCATTGCGGGGCGTCATGGAAATGAACACCCAACACCTTT
>NW_911670.1:0-1161 GCF_000209065.1 Trypanosoma cruzi | reverse complement strand
GTACCTTTTCCTTCCAAAACACCGCCATTTCACGGCCTTCCGCATCGCTCACACTCTCGGGGTGGACAACATCACATCTCTGCCAGTCATTCATCGGCATGCAGTCTTTGTGCTGCACATAAATAATCTCCCACAACATGTCTCGGGACAATTCCTCCCAGCCATTAAAATACGCCGCCAGGCGCTCAGCGAACTGCCACACAGTGCTGGCGTTCTTGTGCTGTCGACACGCCGTAGTCATCCGCAGCCCAACCAGCGTCATTGGATTTGACTTCACAAAGAAAAGAAACGTCCACCAGCAGAAAGCTTGCAACCCCCGGTATGCACAGCAGCCGATACTTTATTTTGCGGACCGTTTTCCCTTTTTTTTTCCATCTTCACTCGGTACCAAACCTTCATCTCCCTTGGGAAGCAATCCAGGACTCAACTTCAAAACGCAGGGCTTTGCTTGACGTCCTGTTGGCGGCTCCAGCTCCGTGGGTTCCGTCGCTAGTATCTTGACAAAGGCACCCTCCGCGAATGAGTTCAACGCAAAACATTCAAAAAATAGTGGCAAAATAATTTCCTTCGGCGCCAATATCTGCTTTCAGAGGCTACTGTACTCTGCTGCACTCCGGAAGCGTCCCAATGTTTGTTCCTTGAGGTAATCACACATCGGTGCATCGAAAAGGCTCTCGCCGCCTTCGTATATTTCCCGAACAATTTTCACGGGCTTGTGGGACGGATCCTCAGAATACCGTGGCGACTCACCTCCCCGTGGAAAGTACTCTTTCACAGTTACGTCGTTGGTCAATTCCAATGCAAACTTCACCGCTCCACGGCGTTCCGTAAAAGATTCCTCATCAAAGACGTGACGTGGAATCGGTCCCAAAAGATACATGTGTTTTTCGACCTCTTTCCAGTATTCCGCTTGCTTCTCTTTGGTCTCATCACGCGTTATCCATGCAGACATCGCTCTCACATCGTTCTTGTCGGGACAATCCACGATGATTCGCGCGGCTTTTACTTGCCTCACCCATTCACCATAGTTCCTAACCGCTAGGGAGGACACCACAATCATGCCCCATTTATCAAAAAACGCAAAACCTTTCGCTGGCGCTGTTCCTTCCTCTCTCACATCCTAGATGATATACCCCTTCATCCCACGCCGCCACAAGCCAT
>NW_911669.1:0-1161 GCF_000209065.1 Trypanosoma cruzi | reverse complement strand
TAGTTCGAATTGTATGGCCAATATTGTGCACTATTCTCCCACCTTTTCTTTTTTTTTCGGCAGCAAGCCATATGAGTCAGTTAGTCGTTACTGAAGACCCATCCGTCGACAGCCGCTGCATTAAGACCAATGAAGAGATTAATGACCCAAACGTGTCAGAGAATAACGGGCCTAAACTAGCTGAAGTGGGCTGCGCATACTGTGGTGAGGCCGACCCACATTCTCTTGTCATGTGTATCTCCTGCAAAAAGTGGTTTTGTAACGGTGGACATGGTACCAGCGGTTCACACATCGTATTGCACCTTGTGAAGAGCAAGCACCGTGCAGTACAGCTGCACGCGGAAAATCCTCTTGGTGACTCCGCACTGGAATGCTACATTTGTCGTTCGACCAACATCTTTTCGCTGGGGTTTATGCCATCCAAGGAGGAGTCAGTTGTCGTTCTGGTTTGTCGAGAGCCGTGCCTTCACTCCAAGGCACTGCGTGACCTAAACTGGGATGCCACCACATGGCTTCCTGTGATCGAGGAACGCCAGGTGCTTCCTTGGATTTGCAGGGTACCAAGCGCCCCTTGCAAAAAACTTACCTTGCACGACATCACAACGCTCGAATTGTTTTGGAACAGCGAGGGGCAGCAGGTTCTGGATAACGTGGAGAAAGCCCCAGCTGTCCCGCTTCGATTTGAGAATGCCGTTGAATATGTGACGGTGTTCTCAACGCTAATCGAAATGGACTCCATCGCTGCAAAAGAACGAAAAGAGTTGCTTTTTGAAGATATTTCTTGCAAACTACAAAAAGAATTTGGAGGGAAGCACCTTTTTCTGCTGAAGCAGTTGCCACCTTCTGATGTGGGTCTCCGTTGCGGTGATCATGCTTCTATATGGGTCAAGGGGAGTTCGCGGTTGTTGAACGGCGTTGTCGTCGAAATTGGGAAGTCGCAGCTTGGCGAAGAGGAAGTTATTTTTGAGGTGAAGACTTATGAAATAGAACGAGCGAGAAGGGCGTTGAATGAGATTCTTGCCGCATCCACAGTGAGCTTCCGCCTCGAGTATGACTCCACCAGCGACCAGCGGAAGTGTCATGCTTTGAATCTGATGATGACGGATTGGGCCTCGCTTTCTGCATACCTTTACTTTACGATTCTTGGCCGGGCAGAGGAGG
>NW_911668.1:0-1161 GCF_000209065.1 Trypanosoma cruzi | reverse complement strand
GTCGCCAATCACAAGGTTGTCGACCATATACCGACGTTGGTGAACAGAGAAGCCAAAAACGTATTAATGTCCTTAAGCCACTCGCGGTTGTCAAAGCCTGTGAAAGTATCTCGCCCGCTATCCACCCTGCAACCATCATCTCGCCCGCAATATCATCGTCGGGGAAGTTCTTGCGAAGACTACTGCTTTCCGGCAAAAATTTCTCCATGTAGCTCCGCATCACCCCCTGAAAGCGCTGGATGGCGGCGTACTGAATATCCTCCGCCAGCGGGTTCGTCCCCGTCGCGATCACCTGCCCAGACACAAACTTAATACCACCAGCCACGGCAGAACGCCACGTTTCGACGGTGATGTCCTGCACCGCCGAGGGAACAAGCAGGTAAGCGCTAGCGGTGCGATTGTCCGTCAGCATCCTCTTAATGAACTTCGCGGTGTCTTTTATCGGTGAGCCAAACACAATCACGGCCTGCGGCATAGTATTCGCAAACGCTTCCCACGCAGCGTCGAACACTGAGTTTTCGGCCTCATGAGCCAAGGAGCTCTTCACAGCGAAGACACCGCTCAAATTGTAGCCAAAACGCGTCATCACATTTTTCGTTTCGTCGTACTCCTCATCACCGAAAGAAACATCCTCTAGATACATGAAGCCCAGCCGACGCACCCGTAGTTGGGACAAGGCGTAGCGGATCAGTGCAAAAAGCTCGGCCAATGGATCAGCACGCACAAAGTACAGATGTTGGTTCCACTGCCGTACCATTGTCGACCCGGTAAATGGGGCAAATGAAACAATTTTTCGATTCGTAATGACAGGCAAATAGTAATCCAAAGTCGTATCACCAATGACATTAGCAAGAATAAAAATGCTAGGATCAGCCTTCAAAGCTTCTTCAATGGCCTTACCGGATTCAGCCATCGTGGTCGATTTATTGATGAGGGTCACACGTACATTCTCCCCAACAATGTAGTTACGCGACCATAATGCCGCAACAAATCCGTGGTAAAGTGATTCCGAAAGGTATGTGGGCATTGGGGGATCCGTCAGATTTAGGGCTAAAACTTTTACTTCAATCTCGGGGCATGCGGCCTGCCCAACTCCGCTCTGAGGGAGAAGAAGCAGCAGCAAAACGAGGTAGAGCGCATACGGGAAAGTCGCCACCCCAA
>NW_911667.1:0-1161 GCF_000209065.1 Trypanosoma cruzi | reverse complement strand
TTGTCATCAATAAAAATACAAGCCAGAAAAAGGGCAAAAAATCGCACAATATGATTAATACCCAATAAGATACGCCTCGCCCCCACCAGAAAACAAATAATACTAATACTAATAATAATAACAATAATAATAATCCGAATAATCTTCTGGGCAGCTGGCCGGATCCTGAAAATCTATGGAAACCAAACAAGTTAAGAAAAAAGGTTCGTTAGTTAATTGCTTCAATGTTTTATTTTCATCCAATATATAGAATTCTGTGGACCACTAGCATGGTCCTTAGTCCTCGGTTAGAATCCGAATATTATTACTTACAAAGTGGCAGACTTTGGGGTCCTCCAACCACAAGACACCGCCGCTCCCCTTCGCAAGTTCCACCCCTTCGCCAAGTCCTGAAGTGTAAACACACGACCGCGTGATATGCCGTCTGCGGGGTTTTCTGCAGACCGTACGTATGCAAAGGATGCCTGTATTCCGCGAGAGTCAAAAAACCATATGTCCGTCGCAGCTCCCACGTCATGGCATTTGATTTCGAGCTACCTTTATTCGCCGCTCCTTGCAGCGAAGTATTGTCCACCCAAACTTCCATGGTGGATGGCAAGATGGCGGAAAAGGCCGATAAGGCTAAGCGTACCGCGCGCGCCTCGGCTTGCATGATAAGAAAAGGGTTCCTTCCCCCATTTCCCTCCGGCAATTTTAACGTCGCCGGAGTCTGGAACAAAAACGGCTCTCCATCCATGGAGCGATGCATCCGTGATGATGGCGGCCGATGCCTTTTCCGTGGGCTTGATGGTTCGCTTGCGATTGTTCTCGACGATGTGTCGCAATCTCTCATCCAAACCAACCGCTACCGGCGGAAGGTTGGCCGGGGATGTCTCCAGCACAATCCCTTGGTTAAGTGCGGACAACCGTCGTCGCACTGCCTTGATAAAAAGGCAGTGATCACATAAGCGCGTGCCCAAAATGGCGGCCGCATACAAAAAGCGCGACGCCGTAACCTCCATTTCCGCGATGGTCAAAGAATTGAGCGACGGCATGGCGCACACAGACCGGGCAAACTCATCTCTCAGGGACGCCGCCTGGTGAGTATGATCAAAATGCACCCACAGAAAGGTGTGCTGCGTGGCGCCCGATTCGCGTTCCTCCCCCATCGTGGCGCGACGG
>NW_911666.1:0-1161 GCF_000209065.1 Trypanosoma cruzi | reverse complement strand
TGTCTTGTGCTGCTTAGCATAAGAAATAAGAGTGCTGCCCGATTGATTTTTTTTTAATTTTTGGGAGTTTTGTTGGACTCCCATCATTTTCCTTTTTTTCTTGTTTTGTATTTCTTTGACTTTGAAGTTTTGGTTTGGGGGGTCGGTGTGCGAGTTCTGCGTTTGTGATGATTCCATTTGTCCTTTTTGGTGTGCGCTTCTTGTGGCTGCTGCCATTTATTACCATGCGGTGGCTGTGCGTGGTGTAGCTGCTGTCTCTCTCTACTTCCTTTCTCATGCTCCTGCAGATCGAATCCACGTTATTCAACAACGATAGTTTCGACGATGATGCACCGTGTGTTTTGTGTCGTGTTGGCGCTTACACTGCTGTGCTGCTGCTCGTGCGTGTTTGCCGTGGAGGAGGAGGAGGAGGATGAGGAGGTGCTACCGGTGAATGCAGTGTGTGCGGGTGACGGTGAAAAAGTTGGGCGCTGGCAACTCCGTGGGAAGTCACTGTGGTATGACTGCACGGCTGAAGCTGGCGGTTTGGGAAGTGTGATTTGCGGCATGGGCGTAGGAAACTGTGAGCCCGAGGATGTTGAGAGGCGCACCAAAGGAGTTGCGAAGGATGGCGTCTTCACGATCAACGTCTCCACGTTTACTCCAAGCGCGGTGAAGAGTTGGTGGGAGCGTAACGTGGAGAAGGCGGTCACCGCTGCAATTGGTGCAGCCAAACCTCCGGAAGTTCCTCGGAGCCCTCCAGACGACAAGGATTCTCGTGACACCTCCACACCAGATTCTGAATCTCCTGCTGACGCTGCGAATTCCGCTGGTGCCCGTTCACTGGCTAAAACTCCTCCGGGTGGCGCTGGTGAAAGTGTTCCGGCCACACGTCCGGAAGCAGGCATTCCGGCGGCTCGACAAGAGGAGGCTTCTCGTGACGCCTCCACACCAGATTCAAAATCTCCTCCTGCTGTCGTTGAGAATTCCACGGATGTCCCCCCTTCTTCTCTACCTGCAACTCCAGGCGGCGCTGGTGCTAACTCTGCTGCTGGCGCTGCGGCCACGACGGATCCTTCTGAGGCCTCGCGAGCACCAGATTCCGCTCCCGCTGGTGATCCTCAAGGCGCTGCACATTCTACTTCTGCTGCTTCTGCTGCATCCGAATCCCCACCAGATCCA
>NW_911665.1:0-1161 GCF_000209065.1 Trypanosoma cruzi | reverse complement strand
GGCACTCTCTTTCAATGTCTGTTTGCGTGGTCACACACTGAACGCCAAACAACCCTGAACTATCCGCTGCTTGGAGGAATTTCGCGAGATCTTGCCCACATGGGTGCTGCACTCGGCGGATCGTTTTCGAGCGGCTGCTGCACCACACGTTGTGGTCTAAATTTTTGTTTCGAATTATGAATGGTGGTGGTCAGAGGCACTCTCTTTCAATGTCTGTTTGCGTGTTCACACACTGGACGCCAAACAACCCTGAACTATCCGCTGCTTGGAGGAATTTCGCGAGATCTTGCCCACAAGGGTGCTGCAGTCGGATAATCGTTTTCGAGCGGCTGCTGCACCACACGTTGTGGTCTAAATTTCTGTTTCGAATTATGAATGGTGGTGGTCAGAGGCACTCTCTTTCAATGTCTGTTTGCGTGTTCACACACTGGACGCCAAACAACCCTGAACTATCCGCTGCTTGGAGGAATTTCGCGAGATCTTGCCCACATGGGTGCTGCACTCGGCGGATCGTTTTCGAGCGGCTGCTGCACCACACGTTGTGGTCTAAATCTTTGTTTCGAATTATGAATGGCGGGAGTCAGAGGCACTCTCTTTCAATGTATGTTTGCGTGTGCACACACTGGACACCAAACAACCCTGAATTATCCGCTTCTTGGAGGAGTTTCGCGAGCTCTTGCCCACAATGGTGCTGCAGTCGGCGGATCGTTTTCGAGCGGCTGCTGCACCACACGCTGTGGTCTAAATTTTTGTTTCGAATTATGAATGGCGGGAGTCAGAGACACTCTCCTTCAATGTATGTTTGCGTGTGCACACACTGGACACCAAACAACCCTGAATTATCCGCTTCTTGGAGGAGTTTCGCGAGCTCTTGCCCACAATGGTGCTGCACTCGGCGGATCGTTTTCGAGCGGCTGCTGCACCACACGTTGTTGTCTAAATTTTTGTTTCGAATTATGAATGGCGGGAGTCAGAGGCACTCTCTTTCAATGTATGTTTGCGTGTGCACACACTGGACACCAAACAACCCTGAATTATCCGCTTCTTGGAGGAGTTTCGCGAGCTCTTGCCCACAATGGTGCTGCAGTCGGCGGATCGTTTTCGAGCGGCTGCTGCACCACACGCTGTGGTCTAAATTTTTGTTTCGAATTATGAATGGCG
>NW_911664.1:0-1161 GCF_000209065.1 Trypanosoma cruzi | reverse complement strand
GAAAGAGAGTGCCTCTGACTCCCGCCATTCATAATTCGAAACAAAAATTTAGACCACAGCGTGTGGTGCAGCAGCCGCTCGAAAACGATCCGCCGACTGCAGCACCATTGTGGGCAAGAGCTCGCGAAATTCCTCCAAGCAGCGGATAGTTCAGGGTTGTTTGGTGTCCAGTGTGTGCACACGCAAACATACATTGAAGGAGAGTGCCTCTGACTCCCGCCATTCATAATTCGAAACAAAAATTTAGACCACAGCGTGTGGTGCAGCAGCCGCTCGAAAACGATCCGCCGAGTGCAGCACCATTGTGGGCAAGAGCTCGCGAAACTCCTCCAAGCAGCGGATAATTCAGGGTTGTTTGGTGTCCAGTGTGTGAACACGCAAACATACATTGAAAGAGAGTGCCTCTGACTCCCGCCATTCATAATTCGAAACAAAAATTTAGACCACAGCGTGTGGTGCAGCAGCCGCTCGAAAACGATCCGCCGAGTGCAGCACCATTGTGGGCAAGAGCTCGCGAAATTCCTCCAAGAAGCGGATAGTTCAGGGTTGTTTGGTGTCCAGTGTGTGCACACGCAAACATACATTGAAAGAGAGTGTCTCTGACTCCCGCCATTCATAATTCAAAACAAAAACATAGACCACAGCGTGTGGTGCAGCAGCCGCTCGAAAACGATCCGCCGAGTGCAGCACCCTTGTGGGCAAGAGCTCGCGAAATTCCTCCAAGCAGCGGATAGTTCAGGGTTGTTTGGTGTCCAGTGTGTGCACACGCAAACGTACATTGAAAGAGAGTGCCTCTGACTCCCGCTATTCATAATTCGAAACAAAAATTTAGACCACAACGTGTGGTGCAGCAGCCACTCGAAAACGATCCGCCGACTGCAGCACCCTTGTGGGCAAGAGCTCGCGAAATTCCTCCAAGCAGCGGATAGTTCAGGGTTGTTTGGTGTCCAGTGTGTGCACACGCAAACGTACATTGAAAGAGAGTGCCTCTGACTCCCGCCATTCATAATTCGAAACAAAAATTTAGACCACAACGTGTGGTGCAGCAGCCACTCGAAAACGATCCGCCGACTGCAGCACCCTTGTGGGCAAGAGCTCGCGAAATTCCTCCAAGCAGCGGATAATTCAGGGTTGTTTGGTGTCCCAGTGTGTGCACACGCA
>NW_911663.1:0-1161 GCF_000209065.1 Trypanosoma cruzi | reverse complement strand
GGGAGTCAGAGGCACTCTCTTTCAATGTATGTTTGCGTGTTCACACACTGGACACCAAACAACCCTGAACTATCCGCTGCTTGGAGGAATTTCGCGAGCTCCTGCCCACAATGGTGCTGCAGTCGGCGGATCGTTTTCGAGCGGCTGCTGCACCACACGTTGTGCTCTAAATTTTTGTTTTGAATTATGAATGGCGGGAGTCAGAGGCACTCTCTTTCAATGTATGTTTGCGTGTTCACACACTGGACACCAAACAACCCTGAACTATCCGCTGCTTGGAGGAATTTCGCGAGCTCTTGCCCACAATGGTGCTGCACTCGGCGGATCGTTTTCGAGCGGCTGCTGCACCACACGTTGTGGTCTATGTTTTTGTTTCGAATTATGAATGGCGGGAGTCAGAGGCACTCTCTTTCAATGTATGTTTGCGTGTGCACACACTGGACACCAAATAACCCTGAATTATCCGCTGCTTGGAGGAATTTCGCGAGCTCCTGCCCACAAGGGTGCTGCACTCGGCGGATCGTTTTCGAGCGGCTGCTGCACCACACGTTGTGGTCTATGTTTTTGTTTCGAATTATGAATGGCGGGAGTCAGAGGCACTCTCTTTCAATGTATGTTTGCGTGTGCACACACTGGACACCAAACAACCCTGAACTATCCGCTGCTTGGAGGAATTTCGCGAGCTCCTGCCCACAATGGTGCTGCACTCGGCGGATCGTTTTCGAGCGGCTGCTGCACCACACGTTGTGGTCTATGTTTTTGTTTCGAATTATGAATGGCGGGAGTCAGAGGCACTCTCTTTCAATGTATGTTTGCGTGTTCACACACTGGACACCAAACAACCCTGAACTATCCGCTGCTTGGAGGAATTTCGCGAGCTCCTGCCCACAATGGTGCTGCAGTCGGCGGATCGTTTTCGAGCGGCTGCTGCACCACACGTTGTGCTCTAAATTTTTGTTTTGAATTATGAATGGCGGGAGTCAGAGGCACTCTCTTTCAATGTATGTTTGCGTGTTCACACACTGGACACCAAACAACCCTGAACTATCCGCTGCTTGGAGGAATTTCGCGAGCTCCTGCCCACAATGGTGCTGCACTCGGCGGATCGTTTTCGAGCGGCTGCTGCACCACACGTTGTGCTCTATATTTTTGTTTTGAATT
>NW_911662.1:0-1161 GCF_000209065.1 Trypanosoma cruzi | reverse complement strand
TGGTGGTGGTCAGAGACACTCTCTTTCAATGTCTGTTTGCGTGTTCACACACTGGACGCCAAACAACCCTGAACTATCCGCTGCTTGGAGGAATGTCGCGAGATCTTGCCCACAAGGGTGCTGCACTCGGATAATCGTTTTCGAGCGGCTGCTGCACCGCACGTTGTGGTCTAAATTTTTGTTTCGAATTATGAATGGTGGTGGTCAGAGACACTCTCTTTCAATGTCTGTTTGCGTGTTCACACACTGGACGCCAAGCAACCCTGAACTATCCGCTGCTTGGAGGAGTTTCGCGAGATCTTGCCCACAAGGGTGCTGCACTCGGCGGATCGTTTTCGAGTGGCTGCTGCACCGCACGTTGTGGTCTAAATTTTTGTTTCGAATTATGAATGGTGGTGGTCAGAGGTACTCTCTTTCAATGTCTGTTTGCGTGTTCACACACTGGACGCCAAACAACCCTGAACTATCCGCTGCTTGGAGGAGTTTCGCGAGATCTTGCCCACATGGGTGCTGCACTCGGATAATCGTTTTCGAGCGGCTGCTGCACCGCACGTTGTGGTCTAAATTTTTGTTTCGAATTATGAATGGTGGTGGTCAGAGGCACTCTCTTTCAATGTCTGTTTGCGTGTTCACACACTGGACGCCAAACAACCCTGAACTATCCGCTGCTTGGAGGAATGTCGCGAGATCTTGCCCACAAGGGTGCTGCACTCGGATAATCGTTTTCGAGCGGCTGCTGCACCACACGCTGTGGTCTAAATTTTTGTTTCGAATTATGAATGGTGGTGGTCAGAGGCACTCTCTTTCAATGTCTGTTTGCGTGTTCACACACTGGACGCCAAACAACCCTGAACTATCCGCTGCTTGGAGGAATGTCGCGAGATCTTGCCCACAAGGGTGCTGCACTCGGATAATCGTTTTCGAGCGGCTGCTGCACCGCACGTTGTGGTCTAAATTTTTGTTTCGAATTATGAATGGTGGTGGCCAGAGACACTCTCTTTCAATGTCTGTTTGCGTGTTCACACACTGGACGCCAAACAACCCGGAACTATCCGCTGCTTGGAGGAATGTCGCGAGATCTTGCCCACAAGGGTGCTGCAGTCGGATAATCGTTTTCGAGCGGCTGCTGCACCACACGCTGTGGTCTAAATTTTTGTTTCG
>NW_911661.1:0-1161 GCF_000209065.1 Trypanosoma cruzi | reverse complement strand
CGGATGTGGGAACAACGCAGAGCACACAGCACGGCAGCAGAAGCAAAAAAAGCAAAAAAACAATCACCATTTTATATTACATGGTACTTCGGATTAATAAAGAGGAGCACCAATCACTGCAGTTGTGTGCCGGCACTCACAGCCCACACTTCCCCTCAGCACAGACTGCTGTAAGCCAGCACGGACACCGCGAGCACCAGCGGGGCATAAACCCACGCAGGGCTGCTGGGACTGCCGTCAATTTTGCGAAGAAGTGGCGGTGCGCGGGTGGTCCTCGTAGTTGGCGCCTCTGTAGTCGTAATGCTTGGCGCCTCCGTGGTAGTGGTGGTCGCAGTTGGTGCTTGTGTAGTGGTCGTCGTGGTCGCAGTTGGTGCTTGTGTAGTGGTCGTCGTGGTCGTAGTCGTTGTAGTTGTTGTGGTCGTCGTCGTTGTAGTCGTATTGTTGGTGTTAGAATTGTTCTGAGCACTCCCTGTCACACATACGGACGGGCAGCAGCACAAGGCGAGCACCAGCAGGGCGCACAGCAGACGGCACGTCGTCATCATCGTGAGTGTGGTCGTTCAGTGGTGTGGAGCTGATCTGCACAGTGAGGAAAATGGAGAGCAACAGAGGAGAAGAGAGGTGCGGCAGACACACACGGAGGGCAAACCACACAAGACGAGAGAGCAGCAGCCAGGCGTGCACCGTACGCCGCACAGCACGCACGACACACACTCCAATCCGCGGCAACAGGCACACACAAACACACACAGTCATGCAGCGAGAACAACACACAGATGGAGGAGGGAGAGACCAGCAAGGGCGGCACACAAGGCCCCACCACATGTACTACACATGGCGAAGGCGTCTGTCGTGTCCGCACCTCTCACGGACGGCCTTCACGCAAAAGTGGAGGCGCAGCGCCCACAGCAACAAAAAAGCAATGAAACAAGAAAAAAGCAATCCCCGCACACCACGAGAATTCATGTTCCATAGTAACTGCAGGCAATATTCATCACAAGGACAATACAGTTTCCTCTGGCCTTCTCTCGCCTTCAGAACACGCCACTTCATGCAAGCGCAGCCACCATCGCGGCAGCAGCAGCAGCACACACACAAGAAGCAAAGTGAAGGAGTGGACTGGGTGACCGCGGTGCTGCGGTGCTGCCGTCACCGTCGCCA
>NW_911660.1:0-1161 GCF_000209065.1 Trypanosoma cruzi | reverse complement strand
GCGAAATTCCTCCAAGCAGCGGATAATTCCGGGTTGTTTGGTGTCCAGTGTGTGAACACGCAAACATACATTGAAAGAGAGTGCCTCTGACTCCCGCCATTCATAATTCGAAACAAAAATTTAGAGCACAGCGTGTGGTGCAGCAGCCGCTCGAAAACGATCCGCCGAGTGCAGCACCATTGTGGGCAAGAGCTCGCGAAATTCCTCCAAGCAGCGGATAGTTCCGGGTTGTTTGGTGTCCAGTGTGTGAACACGCAAACATACATTGAAAGAGAGTGCCTCTGACTCCCGCCATTCATAATTCGAAACAAAAATTTAGACCACAACGTGTGGTGCAGCAGCCGCTCGAAAACGATCCGCCGAGTGCAGCACCATTGTGGGCAAGAGCTCGCGAAATTCCTCCAAGCAGCGGATAATTCCGGGTTGTTTGGTGTCCAGTGTGTGAACACGCAAACATACATTGAAAGAGAGTGTCTTGACTCCCGCCATTCATATTCAAAACAAAAATTTAGAGCACAGCGTGTGGTGCAGCAGCCGCTCGAAAACGATCCGCCGACTGCAGCACCATTGTGGGCAAGAGCTCGCGAAATTCCTCCAAGCAGCGGATAGTTCCGGGTTGTTTGGTGTCCAGTGTGTGCACACGCAAACATACATTGAAAGAGATTGCCTCTGACTCCCGCCATTCATAATTCGAAACAAAAATTTAGACCACAACGTGTGGTGCAGCAGCCACTCGAAAACGATCCGCCGAGTGCAGCACCCTTGTGGGCAGGAGCTCGCGAAATTCCTCCAAGCAGCGGATAGTTCAGGGTTGTTTGGTGTCCAGTGTGTGCACACGCAAACATACATTGAAAGAGAGTGCCTCTGACTCCCGCCATTCATAATTCGAAACAAAAACATAGACCACAACGTGTGGTGCAGCAGCCGCTCGAAAACGATCCGCCGACTGCAGCACCATTGTGGGCAAGAGCTCGCGAAATTCCTCCAAGCAGCGGATAATTCAGGGTTGTTTGGTGTCCAGTGTGTGAACACGCAAACATACATTGAAAGAGAGTGCCTCTGACTCCCGCCATTCATAATTCGAAACAAAAATTTAGACCACAACGTGTGGTGCAGCAGCCACTCGAAAACGATCCGCCGAGTGCAGCACCCTTTGGGCAG
>NW_911659.1:0-1161 GCF_000209065.1 Trypanosoma cruzi | reverse complement strand
CTGCTGCACCACACGCTGTGGTCTAATTTTTGTTTCGAATTATGATGGCGGGAGTCAGAGGCACTCTCTTTCAATGTATGTTTGCGTGTTCACACACTGGACACCAAACAACCCTGAACTATCCGCTGCTTGGAGGAATTTCGCGAGCTCTTGCCCACAATGGTGCTGCAGTCGGCGGATCGTTTTCGAGCGGCTGCTGCACCACACGCTGTGGTCTAAATTTTTGTTTTGAATTATGAATGGCGGGAGTCAGAGACACTCTCTTTCAATGTATGTTTGCGTGTGCACACACTGGACACCAAACAACCCTGAATTATCCGCTTCTTGGAGGAGTTTCGCGAGCTCCTGCCCACAAGGGTGCTGCACTCGGCGGATCGTTTTCGAGCGGCTGCTGCACCACACGCTGTGGTCTAAATTTTTGTTTTGAATTATGAATGGCGGGAGTCAGAGACACTCTCTTTCAATGTATGTTTGCGTGTGCACACACTGGACACCAAACAACCCTGAACTATCCGCTGCTTGGAGGAATTTCGCGAGCTCTTGCCCACAATGGTGCTGCACTCGGCGGATCGTTTTCGAGTGGCTGCTGCACCACACGCTGTGGTCTAAATTTTTGTTTTGAATTATGAATGGCGGGAGTCAGAGGCACTCTCTTTCAATGTATGTTTGCGTGTTCACACACTGGACACCAAACAACCCGGAACTATCCGCTGCTTGGAGGAATTTCGCGAGCTCTTGCCCACAATGGTGCTGCAGTCGGCGGATCGTTTTCGAGCGGCTGCTGCACCACACGTTGTGGTCTATGTTTTTGTTTCGAATTATGAATGGCGGGAGTCAGAGGCACTCTCTTTCAATGTATGTTTGCGTGTGCACACACTGGACACCAAACAACCCTGAACTATCCGCTGCTTGGAGGAATTTCGCGGGCTCTTGCCCACAATGGTGCTGCACTCGGCGGATCGTTTTCGAGTGGCTGCTGCACCACACGCTGTGGTCTAAATTTTTGTTTCGAATTATGAATGGCGGGAGTCAGAGACACTCTCTTTCAATGTATGTTTGCGTGTGCACACACTGGACACCAAACAACCCTGAACTATCCGCTGCTTGGAGGAATTTCGCGAGCTCCTGCCCACAAGGGTGCTGCGCTAGGCGGATCGTTTT
>NW_911658.1:0-1161 GCF_000209065.1 Trypanosoma cruzi | reverse complement strand
ACACTGGACACCAAACAACCCTGAACTATCCGCTGCTTGGAGGAATTTCGCGAGCTCCTGCCCACAATGGTGCTGCAGTCGGCGGATCGTTTTCGAGCGGCTGCTGCACCACACGTTGTGCTCTAAATTTTTGTTTTGAATTATGAATGGCGGGAGTCAGAGGCACTCTCTTTCAATGTATGTTTGCGTGTTCACACACTGGACACCAAACAACCCTGAACTATCCGCTGCTTGGAGGAATTTCGCGAGCTCCTGCCCACAAGGGTGCTGCACTCGGCGGATCGTTTTCGAGCGGCTGCTGCACCACACGTTGTGGTCTATGTTTTTGTTTCGAATTATGAATGGCGGGAGTCAGAGGCACTCTCTTTCAATGTATGTTTGCGTGTGCACACACTGGACACCAAACAACCCTGAACTATCCGCTGCTTGGAGGAATTTCGCGAGCTCTTGCCCACAATGGTGCTGCACTCGGCGGATCGTTTTCGAGCGGCTGCTGCACCACACGTTGTGGTCTAAGTTTTTGTTTCGAATTATGAATGGCGGGAGTCAGAGGCACTCTCTTTCAATGTATGTTTGCGTGTGCACACACTGGACACCAAACAACCCTGAACTATCCGCTGCTTGGAGGAATTTCGCGAGCTCTTGCCCACAATGGTGCTGCACTCGGCGGATCGTTTTCGAGCGGCTGCTGCACCACACGCTGTGGTCTATGTTTTTGTTTCGAATTATGAATGGCGGGAGTCAGAGGCACTCTCTTTCAATGTATGTTTGCGTGTGCACACACTGGACACCAAACAACCCTGAACTATCCGCTGCTTGGAGGAATTTCGCGAGCTCCTGCCCACAATGGTGCTGCAGTCGGCGGATCGTTTTCGAGCGGCTGCTGCACCACACGTTGTGGTCTATGTTTTTGTTTCGAATTATGAATGGCGGGAGTCAGAGGCACTCTCTTTCAATGTATGTTTGCGTGTGCACACACTGGACACCAAACAACCCTGAACTATCCGCTGCTTGGAGGAATTTCGCGAGCTCCTGCCCACAATGGTGCTGCACTCGGCGGATCGTTTTCGAGCGGCTGCTGCACCACACGCTGTGGTCTAAATTTTTGTTTTGAATTATGAATGGCGGGAGTCAGAGACACTCTCTTTCAATGTATGTTTG
>NW_911657.1:0-1161 GCF_000209065.1 Trypanosoma cruzi | reverse complement strand
GGATGGGGCATGATTGTGGTGACAACACCGAACGAGGGCAACTTCAGCGGATGGGAGGAACAAAGTACATCCTTGCGAATCGTAATGAATTGCCCTGATAAAGATGATGTGAAGGCGATGTGCGTTTGTATGAAGCGCAATGAGCCAACTGTGCAAGCGGGGTACATGAAGGAGGTGGAATGTCGAATGGATAAAGTGGGACCGGTTATTCGCTACATCTTTGATCAGAGAGCATACAAAGGTCGGATTGTCTCGTGCGAAAGTACAGTTGATAAAATGACCTTGCAGGACACCAACTATTACACTGTTTTGGGGACTGGTAAAATGTGTGGTAACTACGTCTCTGACAAACTTGTGAAGGTCGTACGAGTACGAGGAAGTGAGGGTTCCGAATTGCCTTTAAATGCACTGATTTCTTCTCACTTTGCAGAATTAACGTTATGTAAGTTGGCGACGTTAATGCAGCAGCGTGATTTTAATTTACTCATATTGGCCATCGAGGACGATCTCATATCAAAAGCCCTTGAAGATCATTCCTCGTTTGCATTTTTGAGTGCGGCCTTTGTAAAAGCAATAATACCGAAACTCAGGGAGCTGAAAATAACAGCAAATGCTCCGCCACACCGTTGTGCGTTGAGAGTGTGTCCACATGAGCGCCCCTTCAAGCCCTGTCTTTTAGAGTGCCTGGAAAAATTTAAAAAGAAGATTAATATAGAGTATCGGGTGCTGTACAAACCGGAGGCTCAAAACTTTCCGCTGGTGGACGGCTTTTTCTTTTCGGACTCAAATCCGAAGACGTTGGTTGGGCTGCGGATGACGACGGCGGGTGAACACCACACGACAACCAGCACTGTGCGGCAGTTCACTGAGTGCCTGGCGGCATATTTTAATGGTTGGGAGGAATTTTCTGAAGGATTGTCGTGGGAGATGATTTATGTGCAGCACGCAGACAGCACGCCGATGAACGAATGGCAGAGATGTGATGTCGTCAATTCCGATAATGTGAGCCGCGCTGAAGGCCGAGAGATTGCGGCGTTCTGGGAGAAAAAGGTACACCAATACCAAGTGTCTGTATCATCCAGAGACTTTCCACGAGAAGAAGCTCTCTGAGGTGTGGAAATACACCAACACCGGGAACAGATTAGGAAATGAAAAGTGAAA
>NW_911655.1:0-1160 GCF_000209065.1 Trypanosoma cruzi | reverse complement strand
TTAGACGTCAATATCTGCTTTTTGCGTTGGGAAGAGAGGAACTTTAAAAAGATTCCATCAATTAAACAGCAAGCAGCCAAAGAGTAATAAAGAGAGAAAAGGGGATAAATTAGTAACTATATAAATATACGCTTATTGTCACGGTGGGAGATGCTTCGCTCGCCGCAGCCGCGCTTTCCACAGCACGTTCCTGGTGCTTATCCACCTCAGCAGCAGCAGCAGATGCCGCCGCAGCCCCAAAGCCAACCACAGAGGCCGATGAACGCGCAGCCTCCGGCACAAGCGATTCAACAGCAGCTGGAACATCAGGATGTGGTTCACGATACACAGTTTGATTACTACGGGCAGCTTCTTGCGACTGCAAGTTCAGATCGCACTATAGGCATCCACGTCGTTCAAAATGGTCAGTTGCAGCGTATTGCCACACTTGCAGGCCACGAGGGACCGGTGTGGATGGTAAGTTGGGCACATCCTCGTTTTGGCATGGCTCTCGCTTCTGCAGGCTACGATCATAAGGCAATTATATGGAAAGAGATGTCCCAGTCTTCGAAACAGTGGGCTCCGGTACATGTTATTGACTGCCATCACGGCAGCGTGAACGCTGTGCAATGGGCTCCAGAAACCCCAATGGTAGCGACAGCCAGCAGCGATGGAACTGTGGCGGTGACCGTGTTTGAGGGTGGCGTTTGGCGTGACAGCCTAAAGCTCAGCAACAATAGCAACAACATTGCTCATGCAATGGGGGCGACGAGCGTTTCCTTCGCACCAATGCGTCCATCGCTGGGCGGTGCCGTGTTGTTGGCGTCTGGGGGTTGTGATTCGCAGGTGCGCTTGTGGTGTCTGCAGGAAGGAAGTCCAGTGGCAAATTCATTTGAACTGTTGGAAGTTTTGGAGGGCCATACGGATTGGGTACGTGATGTGGCATTTGCCCCTCTGTGTGCTGCAACCAGACACGCGGTTCTCGCCTCTTGTGGACAAGACAAAAGTGTTATCATTCACCGCAAACCATGGGACCAATTAGGGGCACTCATTCAGGAAAGACAGCGAAGCAGTAGTGCAAACGGGCCGCAACAGTATTTACAGAAGGAAAGTGGCGGCATTTGGGAACGCAGCGTGGTGCTTTTTGACGAGCCTGTGTGGCGCCTGTCATGGTCCCCGGC
>NW_911654.1:0-1160 GCF_000209065.1 Trypanosoma cruzi | reverse complement strand
CAGTGCCTGCACCACGTACGATTCGACGGCGTTGCACCCACCACCCGTTCTTACTTTTTTGAGGCCGGTGCTGCAACAAACCGCCGACTCATTGGTGCTGTTCCCTGCGCCCCAGCAGCAGCAGCAGCAGCGCGTGGTGCATCCAGCCATTGACCAGGAAGTGCTGGGGGCAACTCCGATGCTCTCTCAGGTGGAGCCTGTCCTCCTTGCACAGCACCCAGCGGTGGACTTGATGGGCGTCGACTATTTGCTGCGGATGTGCGACGAGTCTAACGCCCGCACGCCGCTGCGCCCGTCCGTTGGCGCCAATTCAAATGCGGCTGTCCACGACCACGTCAACCGTGCCGGCGGCGCCGAGATTATCACAGTCGACTCGGGGGACGACGACGAAGGGAGGTGATGGGTGTCGCCTTGCCTGGCGAGGGAAGCGGGGGCCGAACAGACCCGACAGGGGTGTTGTGAGGGCGCCGGAGGGGAGAAAAGGTTGTTAACGAGAGCCGTCGTTGGTTGTCACTGTTGGGCATCTTTTCTTTCTTTTCTTCTGTTTTCTTCATTGATTCTGCTGGCCCTGCAGCTTCTTTTTTTGGAGCGTGAAGCCAGCGAGGAAAAGGACGGCAGGAGCAGGGATCATCTGGTCGTTAAGGTGGCGCGAAGCATGATCAAGGCCGTCATCATCATCAACACGGCGGGGAAGATCCGTCTGCTGAACGTGTATGAAAAGGACATTCCACTGGGCCTCCAGCAGGAGCTAGTGCGCCGCATTCATCGCCTCATCTCGCGGCGCAGCGCCGATCTTTGCAACTTTGTGGACAACTTCCGCGACTGGCCCACCCCCGATACCCGTGTGGTGTACCGCCACTACGCCACGCTTTGCTTTGTATTCATTGTGGACAGCAGCGAGTCCCAGCTGGCGATACTCGATCTCATCCAGGTGTTAGTGGAGGCGCTCGACCGCACCTTCGAGAACGTGTGTGAACTAGATCTGATTTTCCACTCGGACAGGGTACAGCTGTTGCTGATGGAAATGGTGATGGGCGGCATGGTTCTGGAGACATCGCGTGAGGAGATACTTCGGGCAAACACCGAGATGCAGCGGATTGGAAGCTCCAAGGCAGGCACTGGAGCGGCCGCGGTGACCGGCTACCACTAGCGATCGGACG
>NW_911653.1:0-1160 GCF_000209065.1 Trypanosoma cruzi | reverse complement strand
TCGGCAGTGCCGCCCGCCCCACCATCCACGCTGCCCAATAAATTTATTGGCGGCAAAACCCCGGAATCAGAGTCGCCGCGGCCGCTTCCTCGGAACCTCACCCTCGTCTCCTTCCGCATCCTCCGCGGATGTCGGGTCGTCCGCTAGAGGCGGGTCAACGACCGGTATTGGGTGGCTGCTGATGTTCGGGAAGGCGGTGCACACATCGGCGTATTGGGGGCACACAATGCTCCCACGCCACGGACCCGATGGCGGCGTGACGGTTTCACCCTCCTGGCACTCGTGCCACGCATCGTCATCAAGGAACCGCACGCTCACTGTGCCGTCGCCGCATCGAGTGTCCACGCACACATCGCCAATATATTCGCCGTCGAATTGAAGTTCCTGCCCCTTCACGCACCGCGAGTTCGGACCAACAACACTGCCAGGCATTACGGAAGGATCGCCGTTGGTGCACCCAGTATCAGAATACTCCTTGACATACGGACATCTGCTCATGAAGAGGTCATCACCGCCAACTCGGGGATCAGCGAAGTACCGATACTCCTCTGGCAGGGCTTCCTCGTGCCTCTTCATTTTACAGAACCCCAGAGACAGACGGTCGTACGTACAGAAATCATAGACGTCAAACTGGTTGCAGAACAGATCAGGGTATTCGCTGATGCCGTCGGTCAAGCACTTCTTTTCCAGCAGCCCACAGCCAGAGTTGTTGCCCCACCACAACAACTCCGCCGCACTGTAGTTTGCCAAATAAACACCCATGTCCTCAAATGCTGCAAGCGTCAGTGCCGAGTACAGCCCAACCTCCACAATACTGGTCATCATCTCGTCCTTCATGTTGCGTTTCTTCCAATGCGACAGTGCAGTTCCATAACCACCCTCGTCCTCCAGCTCAATGCCCTCAAGCGTGGGGCAGTTGTGGTACTGACGCGCCATCGCCTTCGTCTTCGGTGTTGAAATCACCGACACCTTGGAACTCCCGCGCACGTTCAACACCTCGGAAATCATATTTAAAATCAAAAACATCTCCCGTACAAACCCAAGAGCATGTCCCAACTCGTGGGCCGCTACACGCACGTCTTCATTTGTCACCGCTACTTGCCTCGGGTCAAAGTTCACGGCAGCAGCAAATGGACGACCATCATCCAGCAGGAAGCACG
>NW_911652.1:0-1160 GCF_000209065.1 Trypanosoma cruzi | reverse complement strand
AGGCGGAGGAGACAGACCGCCTGTTCCGAGCAATTGTGGAGCTCCCATTTGCGAAACACACGCAGTGGCGGCTCCTGTCCGTGTCGGCGCTGCCACGCGTGACGTTCCTCCTGCGGACGCATGCCCCAGTGCACACGAGAGCAGCGGCGGAGTGGTTCGACGACCGCGTCACAGGCGTACTGGGCGTCATCATGGACGGACCCGTGACGAAGCGCGCACGCGACATTGCGGCCCTCCCAGTGCGCCGCGGAGGGTGCGGTCTCCGACGGCAAAAGGAGATTGCGGAGTTTGCCTACGCGTGTCTCGGAGAGAAGGGGAAGCAGCACGCCCTTACCGACGAGTTGGATGCAAAACACCAGAGCGACCTTTACGAAACCCTGCAGGGTCCTGATCGCAAGGTGTTCGTGTCCAACACGGCGGCAGGAGCAGGCAGACCCCTCACGGACCCGCAGGTGCATGCGGACGACCGAGGCTTTTCCACCTACCTACGGGAACGACTACTGGTGCGCGTGCTGCCGGAGGGACAGAAGTGCGTATGTGGGGCAGACGCATCCAATGAGCACGTGCACACATGCACGCGACTCCAACAAAACCCGCGGACCACACGCCACGACATGATCAACATGACGTTCGCAAACGGGTTGCGACTATGCGGATTCCAATGCGGCATGGAACCGCGCCTGACGGAGGCGAGCCGGCGGCGACCGGACATCCTCATCGTGGGACTCGACACGTACGCGATCACCGACGTGACCGTCACATACGCCGGGCGGGTGACGGCATATGTGTCAGAGGAGTCCATGGAGGAGGCAGACCCACTACGCGCTGCACGGGACCGCCTCACGCAAAAACGACAAAAGTACCGTCACTGGGCACTGGCCAACGGGCTGGACTTTGAGCCATTCGTCATGCTGACCAACGGGGCAATCCACCCGGCAAGTCGGCGGTGGCTGCGGCGGATCCTGGGCAATCAGGACCACCGACTCACCATCACGAATGCGTACGATATGATAGTGGCGGACACCCTGGCGGCCATGCTGCGTGGAAACGTGCACGTGTTCAACGCAGCATGCGGCCGCGTGGGGCCGGGGTAAATACGCCGCGGGTAGGCGAGTACCCGGGCGACCCCTTGGGTAGCTGAGAGGCAATAACACACAGAG
>NW_911651.1:0-1160 GCF_000209065.1 Trypanosoma cruzi | reverse complement strand
TTGGGGCGGAGATTCGGCCGCACCAATTCTGACGGGAGGGGGTCTAGGGCCATTCCGATCCCGCGGCGTCTTTTAATTTTTGGCGGTTGGGACGCTATGCGAAGCTTTTTGCAACTTCATGGGGAAGGGTTCGGTGATGCGTTGGGTGCCGTTCTTTGCGCGGGTGACCGCGATTGGCGGGTTTGCCGGGGCTCAGCCCCATGGTGCGCGTGAAGTCCCTGCGCCGCCCCGGGCTCTCTTTCGGACCGCGAGCGGCACACAGGCCGGGAGGGTCGCAGTGTAACCCGGAAAGAAGGCCCACGGACCTTCGAGACCGAGGCTCCCTGCTGCTTCTTTGCCGTGTTGGCGCGGGTGGCCCCAATTACCTCCTCATTGTTGATTCTTCACGGCCGCGCGCGCAGGAGGAGAGGCCTCTTCTTGTTAACACGCGGCGCCTCATGCTTTTCCTTCGTCCTTTTCCGCGTTGTGGGCAAGCAAGGCACCGGAGAGAAGCATGGCTTTTTCGAGAGGCCGCGTTGTTGGTGAGAAAATGGGAGGAAAGACGCAGAGTGCGCAGCCGCTTCCCGCACGAAAGCAAGGCACAGGTTCAAAAAAAAAAAAAAAAAAATGTAAGCACAGAGCTTGTTTTCACTGTACCGCAAAATCTTCTTTAGGGAGGAGGCGAAAGCAGCAACAAAGTAACGCGATGGCCGTTGCTGTCGATTTTCGGGCCCATCCAAATACCCTCGCTCCTCGGCCGGTTGTGCGCGTCAGCTTTTACTTATTAGAAAATAATAATTATTATTTTGTTCCTAAATGTCACCCCGCGCCGCCACTCTCCCAGACGAAACAAAAGCAAAGGGATGGATTCAGCCGGGCGCTCCCTCTTTTTTCCCTCCCTTCCTTCTGCTTGCGTCCTCGTCTTTTGCTCTCGCTCCTTTAGTTTTTCCCATGCGCCGGCCGAAACCTGAGGTCGCCAATAATAAAATGCGCGCAAGAGGAGAATGAGAAGGAGTGAACGGAATGGGGGCGAGTTCGCCAAATCCTTGATGAGTGTTTACACCATTTGAGCGCATGTTTATGGGTGCGCGTTGTGCTGGCCACTATCGTGACGTGATCCCTCCATCCGGATTGGGCATATGTATATATGTGTGTGCGTGTGCGTTCGCATCTTGCGAGGT
>NW_911650.1:0-1160 GCF_000209065.1 Trypanosoma cruzi | reverse complement strand
CCGCTCCATGGCTAAAGTCCCTTCTCCACTAGTGGGGGCGCTTGTGAAACAAGCAAGATGAGACAATAAAAATAAAAAAATAAATAAGAAGCAGACAACACGGCCGAGGCATTCCAGCAGCAGAGGCAAAGCCACTCTCGGACCACGTGAGTGTGCAGCAAGGACAACGCAGCGGGTCCAGGACACAACTCCAATGTGGTCCTTCCAATCCCAGACTGACAAGCTGAAAGTAATAAATAAACAGCGCTTTCATTCCCCCACCCACCCACACATACGCACACACAAACAAACACACACACGCACACACAAACGCTCGCGTGTCGCCATGGGACAGCACTCTGCGTCAGCAACACGATTTGCGTCACAGCATGTACTCAGATGTTGCTGTTAATTGATCGGTTTTGGGTGCTCATCGTCCGCAGCCGTGCACACGAGGTACCTGCGGCGACGCGGAGGGAGTGGGGTGCATGGGGATGCTGAGTCCCGCGAAGTGTGCTGGGTAATTACGGTGCAGTCAAAACTGACAAATAATGCAAGTCATTGTTTGCATTTTCCCACTGATATTTTTAAACAAGTTAAATTTGCTTTGTTTTCCCCTGTGTTGTTGAACGTTTGAATCATTTTTGCTAATCCGTGCTTATTTTGATTTAAAAAAAGACAAATATAATGAGAGTAGAGGTATCCGTGTTAGTTGTTGTACGTCGGGTAATCGTTGTATCCGACTGCTGTTCTTGTGTAGTATGTTTCTGGTCGCGGCTCGTTGAGGGGCCAGTTGTGTTGGGCCCTTTCAACGAGATCGGGGTTCGCAATGAACTTGGCGCCAAAAGCCACGGCGTCGACTTTTCCTTCCCGTATTTGCTGGTCTGCCTCTTCGAAATCGTAGCGCAAGTTGGATATTTTTACACCGCTGTAACTTCCACGAACCCACGCCACAACGTCGCCAATCTGCTCGTTGACCATGTCGCCGCGCAAGTAATGCAGATAGGCAAGCGAAAGTGGCTCAATTTTCTTGCATAGATGCTTGGTTAGTGCCTCCGGGTTCGAGTCAATCATCCCATGCACGCCGTTTAGTGGGGAAATGCGGAGCCCCACGCGGTCACTTCCCACGGCATCGCAGACGCTTTTGGTGACATCGTAGATGAGTGGCATCGTGTGTCGAT
>NW_911649.1:0-1160 GCF_000209065.1 Trypanosoma cruzi | reverse complement strand
CACCGTGCATTGCGGAATACAAATCAACCACACGGCATGGGTGCGGTGCCACCCCGCCAATAAATCCCAGGAAATACCCCACTGCCTCGTGTGGCACGGACGGCAGTATTATTATGCCTGCGAAAGGTTTTTTTCCAAACAAGAACGCGACCCCACCACACGCCCGTAAAAACGTTTGGTCCATCGCACGCAAAGGAGTGGAGCGGGAGAACAGCAGGAAAGACAACACCGGCAGCCATGAGCAGCCCGCACACGCAAACACACCGCTGCCCCGCATATCACGAAAAATAAAAATACCAAAGAAACATGTCACATCCCAACTGCAAATCGCAAGTGCGGTTGCAGCACACACTCCCACCTCCTGGGCGTGTGCGGCCCCTCGCTGCTCGGCACTCCAAGTGAAATCACCAAAAGCGCCAATTCGGGAACATTCGACCACCGCCACAGTAGTCACACTCCCCATTTCTCACAAAGGCGAAGGCTTGCAGTGGCACAGCGGACGGCGGCACGCACAGTCGCAGAGTAATGAACTGCCGCAGGAATCACGCAACGGCGATGCGCCCCTCCTTTGGGCCTCCCAAAAAAAAACACGTGTCGCGCAGTCCCCGTGAGCAACACACATTGAACCGTATTCAGCTCCACTACTGTGGCCATCCGCACTCACAGCAAGAGTGCGACAACGCAGGCAAGGAAGCACGGAATAACAGCACTCATCCCTCCCATAAAGGCTTTGCGGTGTCCGTGCTGCCTTCAACAATAATTCCACCCCACATCACCCTTCTGCATATCCGCAGCAAAAAGGCCCACACGGTGTGCACTACATTAGAAGTTCCTAACGAGCAAACCGAATCATCAGAGTGCTGCCCTCTTCTCAATGTTAAGTATAAGCTCTCTGATCCTTGTCGCCGCCAGCCCGCGGTCTTATGGAGGAGCATTGCGTTCTCGGCATATCTCTCCATTTACTTCACTTTCCCGAGGCCGCAAATGAAGTGACGTCCCACAAGTGATTTCGACCGTTCTGAAGAACGTGACGTATCAGACGCGCTGAAACTGTGCGCGTGTGCGTTATTACGGGCGAGCGACACAATGCTCTCGCACATCCATGTATTCCAATCCTGCGCAACACCCCATTCGGTGGTGCTGAAAACGTTGGACACCAA
>NW_911648.1:0-1160 GCF_000209065.1 Trypanosoma cruzi | reverse complement strand
CCCCAAAAAAAAAAAAAAAAAAAAAAGAACGGTAAAAAAAAGCGCTTGCTCCTGTAATATTTGCTTCGTGTCCTAAAAATTAAGCTCCTGCTCCTATAGCAGACTCAAGCCACAGATGGGCCGCTTTATATCGCATTTCTCCTGAGCCAAATGAAGGGTGTAGCACTTCTTCTAACAGAGATCGCATCAAAAAGTAAAATATAATAATAATAATAATAATAATAATAATAATAATAATAAAAATTAAATTGATAATGATTGCACCATAAAATTACAAAAATGGGGAGAGAACAAAATGAATCTCGCGCAGCTACATGTCTCGCAATTCATCTACTTCCAATAGACATGGCGACGCCGCCTCTGCAGAACTTGTTGCAGCAACTACTTCCCGCCACCGGAGTTCGTCGCTGCTGACAAAGCGCGGCAATATAGGACGGTTCACCACCTTCGACGCCATGGTCAGGGCCCGCAACGTCTGGCGGCTCTCGCTAACGCTTTCCACTGCAGAAGAAAGGGTACCAAAAATGGTAGTCAGTGCATTCCCACCAAGGACATCAGAGAGTAGAGCAGTCTCCAGGGATTTGTTGTACTGCACTACACCTTGTGAGTCCTGGAGAGATTCCAGCACCGCGACAATATGTCCAAAAGAACGGTTCGCAAACCGAGCACTGGCCACAGCCTCCTTCTGTGTAGGAAGGGGCCCGGGACCACACAAATCGACGAGTGTCAGACGTCCCACTGTGGACGTCTGTCGCACTCTGTGAAGAATCACACACTGAATCTGAATCCATATGTGACAACGAAGATCACGCGGCTTTCGTTTTCTTAACCTTTCCACGGTGGAAAGAATATCGGCGCCAGTCGTCTCGACAAATGTTACACCTATAGGAACAGTGAAACCGTAGGCATCGCGTCGAATCTCAGTCACGGTGGAGCCCGTCTCACAGTCAATCGCCTCACAGGCACCAATCGCCAAAGCACCCACCTTGTATGTCAAAGCGTACTTGTCCACGGGGAATCGTTGAGAGTGATTACAAAGGGTGTTTATGGCTAATGGAACAAATGTATCAAAAATGACTGTCTTGCCAGTGTAAATCGCACCTAGAGTAACGTAGGCCACATGGAACCCCATAGTGACGGTGAACATGTTGCGACACACC
>NW_911647.1:0-1160 GCF_000209065.1 Trypanosoma cruzi | reverse complement strand
GAGTACGAGCTCCTGTCTCTGTTCGCTCAGTGACACACGGTGCCCATGTGGCTGGCTCTCAGCCCGTGTACACGTGTCTTGCGGACAACGTTGCATTCAATATGGATCTGCGTATGGATCCGCGGAAGAACGTTATCACGGAGCCCGGTTGCACTCTGCTGGATTACAAGCTTACCGTAAGAAAGCCGTTCACGTGCCATGCAACCTCATCTGCTGGTCACCTTGTCATTGGCGATTCCGCAGGAGCCATTCGCCTGTACACTGGGCCGCCTGGAAGTCGCCGGCCGGACGGCAAGTACAACCCAAAAACAGCAAAAACGCTGCTGGACACGAAGGTGCCAATTGTCGCCGTGGATGTGACAGCGGACGGGAGTTATGTTCTGGCTGTTTGCGCCAAGTATCTTCTACTTATGCGGACGGTGTACACGGATGAGACGAGCTCCGAGAAAAATGGTTTTGTATCGCGAATGGGCAAAAAGAAACCGAATCCGCTGAGGCTTCAGCCAACGCCTCAGCAGATTGAGGCTGTTGGGGGAATTGACGAGCTGAACTTTATTTCTGGCGGATTTGACCGCTTCGAGGATGGTCGTGAGACTTGCATCACAGCGTGCGGCGGGAAGTATGTGCTCACGTGGAGCTTTGAGGCGGCGAAACGGGCTGTGGAGGATGGTCACGCGTGCATTGGAGAGACCGCATTAGTTAAGCGCGAGGTCCTTGCTGTTTCTGCGACGGTGCCGGAACGAGTGATGTACATGACGGATCAGGACATCCGCATGGCGCCACTGAGGCGGCAGGAGCGGCAGGAAAAGGGCACAAAGCAGTACAACTACTTGTGAGGCAGCTTCCCTTTTTTTGTGCGTTTGGCGATGCCTTGGAGCACGCCTCCATATTTTCTTTGTTGCAGGTGGATCTTGTGGCACGCGTCTGGGGAAAGGACCAGCAACATCCCCACCTCACGGGCATCTTGCAGTGGTCAGTCCTTGTTTCGTATGTGTTTGTCCTATGGTGGGTGTGTGTCTTGTTGGTTTGAGGCGTTAGTCGGGGGACTACGTTTTTTTCCTGACTCACTCGTGCTCTCTCCTTGTTGTTTTTTTGGGAGGGGACAGAAGCCCGCGAACAGTCCTTGCGTGGATGTGGAGTACGGAATTGGACTGTTTTTT
>NW_911646.1:0-1160 GCF_000209065.1 Trypanosoma cruzi | reverse complement strand
TGCCTGCTGCCCCCACACTCTCTCCGCCCTTTTCTCTTTTGCCTAGATTCTCACACCGAAAGCGACCATGGCGAAAACGAAACTGCCGACGATGAAGCGGAGGCTGAGGCGGGTTGCCGTGCTGCTGATTCTCTTCATTGCGGTCACGAATATTCTGTACCTCAGCTTTGACATCGCTGCCGATGATGGTGCACCGGGACCCAACAACCCCCACCACCCGCGAGCCGCCGCAGTGGACGACGCAGCGCTTGCTTACATCCCACGCCGTGTTGTGGATACGTGGAGCCGGCGCGAGTATCTGATTGTGCTGGGCATCCTCTCCGTGGACGAGGCGAGGCGAACACAACGCAACCTGCAGCGGTCGACGTGCTGGCGTTTCCCCGGAGTGGCGACGAGGGCGAACGACTTCACCGGTGCGATGCTTGTGCTGTACGTCCTTGGGCGACACCCGTCGCACGGCTACGACTACTCTGCCGCGCTACTGGAGGAGGCGTCGCAGTGGAACGATGTGGTTGCACTGCCAATGAACGAGGGCCGTGTGACGACTAACAAAACAGTTGGTAACTACGGCGACTGGGGCGATGAGGTTGATGTCGGTATGACCCGAAAAGTATATATGTGGTTTGACCTTGCGCACCGCCTGTTCCCGAACGCGAGGTACATTGCGAAGGGTGATGACGACATTTTCCTCCGTGTGCCGCTGTTTGTTGCTCACCTGCGCCTCTTGCCACACCGAGGGATCTACATGGGCCTCCACGTTGGTACTAGCCAGTATAAGAAAATGGGCTTACCGGGTAACACGTTTATGATGGGCTGGTGCTACACCTTGTCGAGGGATGTGGCGGAGGCGTTGGTGTCGTACAAGCCGCTGCGGCGCCTGACATACCTGCCGTACAGCAAGGAGCGTGATGACGAGTTTGCACTGCTCCGGTTTTACAGCGAGGACGCTATGGTTGGTTGGGTTCTTGAGAAGGAAGTGAAGTACCAGCCGATGTTGTACGTCAAGGTGCTGGGTTGTCATTTCCATGACGCCCGCAATGGCACGGGGCACTCGCAGGTGGTGCCGACCTCGATGTGTGTCCATCACGTGCGGGAGGACGACTACGCTGCGCTGATGGCGCGCTTCGGCAACGACACATCGCCTGTCGCCCGTGTGGAAC
>NW_911645.1:0-1160 GCF_000209065.1 Trypanosoma cruzi | reverse complement strand
ATTCATAATTCGAAACAAAAATTTAGACCACAGCGTGTGGTGCAGCAGCCGCTCGAAAACGATCCGCCCACATGCAGCACCATTGTGGGCAAGAGCTCGCGAAATTCCTCCAAGCAGCGGATAATTCAGGGTTGTTTGGTGTCCAGTGTGTGCACACGCAAACATACATTGAAGGAGAGTGTCTCTGACTCCCGCCATTCATAATTCGAAACAAAAATTTAGACCACAGCGTGTGGTGCAGCAGCCGCTCGAAAACGATCCGCCGAGTGCAGCACCATTGTGGGCAAGAGCTCGCGAAACTCCTCCAAGCAGCGGATAATTCAGGGTTGTTTGGTGTCCAGTGTGTGCACACGCAAACATACATTGAAGGAGAGTGTCTCTGACTCCCGCCATTCATAATTCGAAACAAAAATTTAGACCACAGCGTGTGGTGCAGCAGCCGCTCGAAAACGATCCGCCGAGTGCAGCACCATTGTGGGCAAGAGCTCGCGAAACTCCTCCAAGCAGCGGATAATTCAGGGTTGTTTGGTGTCCAGTGTGTGCACACGCAAACATACATTGAAAGAGAGTGCCTCTGACTCCCGCCCATTCATAATTCGAAACAAAAATTTAGACCACAGCGTGTGGTGCAGCAGCCACTCGAAAACGATCCGCCGAGTGCAGCACCATTGTGGGCAGGAGCTCGCGAAATTCCTCCAAGCAGCGGATAGTTCAGGGTTGTTTGGTGTCCAGTGTGTGAACACGCAAACATACATTGAAAGAGAGTGTCTCTGACTCCCGCCATTCATAATTCGAAACAAAAATTTAGACCACAGCGTGTGGTGCAGCAGCCGCTCGAAAACGATCCGCCGACTGCAGCACCCTTGTGGGCAAGAGCTCGCGAAATTCCTCCAAGCAGCGGATAATTCAGGGTTGTTTGGTGTCCAGTGTGTGCACACGCAAACATACATTGAAAGAGAGTGCCTCTGACTCCCGCCATTCATAATTCGAAACAAAAATTTAGACCACAGCGTGTGGTGCAGCAGCCACTCGAAAACGATCCGCCGAGTGCAGCACCATTGTGGGCAGGAGCTCGCGAAATTCCTCCAAGCAGCGGATAGTTCAGGGTTGTTTGGTGTCCAGTGTGTGAACACGCAAACATACATTGAAAGAGAGTGTCT
>NW_911644.1:0-1160 GCF_000209065.1 Trypanosoma cruzi | reverse complement strand
TCTGAGCGGGTGTCACCCGCCCATGAGCTGCTACAGCGGTGCGGGTGGTCGGTACGACGACGCAGCGGGTGGTGCCTGAGGCATACGACGATAACGTCACGTCGTACGGCTTCTGCGTCTCTTCGGCGCTCTCCTCGTCATCGCGCAGCAACGCCTCCAGCCCTCCACGCGCGGGCTCGCGCAGCTCCTGCCAGTGGCGTTCCTCCGCGTACCACACAGCGACACCGTACACAGCGATCGCAAGCAGCACAGTAGTCAGTAGCAGCACGTTCGCCGCGTACGCCCTCGCACCGCCGTCGCTCGGCGCAAGATGGTTGGCCGCACTGATCACGCACAGCGCCGCAAGAAGCACAAAGCTCGCCGTGCGCATCACCGTCAGGAAGGCCGAGCGCATCATGTTCGTGAAGGCAACCACGCCCGCGCCCACAAGCAGCACAGCCGCCATGCAGAAGTACAGGACGTGGCAGCCTCCCACGGGCGGGTGCACAGCAGCAATCAGGCACACCACACACAGCACCGAAAGCTGGAACACGCACCAGTACACGCGGCTGCCCCTCATGTTCGTCAGCATGCCGCCGTACATCCGCTGCTGCGCCGCGGGGTGCCAATACCCGACGGGGTACAACAGGCGCTCGTGCAGCGGCTTCCTCAAAAACTGCCAGTACTTCGTGAAGCTCGCGCCCACGTGGCGGGCAATCAAATAGCACACGCCAGCAGGGAACGCCACACCGTACAGCACGCCAACGACACCAATCACGCGGTGCTGCACGCGGGCGCCGGGCATCGCCAATGCGAGCACGGAACCAAAGAATATGCCGAGGTGCATCGCGTGCGCCACGACGTACGTCAGGCTCGGCAAGCGCATCGCCGCCCACGCACTCGCCGCGTCCACGCCGCGCCACCGCTGGAAGGCCGCCGTCACACCGCAGTGCACGCAGCCGAACACAGCGGCGAGCAGCGCGTTGCCCACCACCATCCACAGCGGATCAAGGGCAGCGAACACCGACAGGAAGTACGGCAGCGCAACAGTGCTCGCACGCTCCTGCGCCGAGGCGCATGACATCCTCGCAAACACACCGAGTGCCTGCATCTCCAGGATGGAGCCCAGCCCGCCGGTCACCACCACCGCAACAGCCGTCGCACCGCAACAACGCCGGTAA
>NW_911643.1:0-1160 GCF_000209065.1 Trypanosoma cruzi | reverse complement strand
GTTGCAGCGGCTGCCCCGGACGTTAGATACAGCACGACGTGTCGAATTATCCAAGTTGCAGCGGTGGCCTCGGGTGTTAGATATATGACGACTTACAGTAGTAACCACGCTGCGGCTGCGCATCCTAAACACGTCTTTTTCGTTTTCCAGGGGACAACGCAAATGTGCTCGATTGTTCGAAGATCGACATTAATACTTTACGTGAAAAGGAGTCGCGCGACCGCATTTTTTTAGCTCAGTCGCAAACACGCTCACAATGTCATCCGGGGACGCGGGTTCGATTCCCGCAGAAGCCTAAGTTTTTTCCATTTTTTTTTTTTTTGAATTCTTGTTTCATATTGCTTTTTAAACTTCTGGTTTGCAGGACGGTGTGCGAGTTCTGCAATCGCACTGATTCCATCTGTTTCGTGGTTTGTGCGGCTGCGGCTGCGGTGGTGGCCGCGTGAGAGTGAGTGTGAGAGAGCCATGCACCGCCCGCATACACACACTTCCTTCTCTCTCTGTGTGTGTGTCCCCTTGCATGGACTCTCGTCGTCGCCTCACCCCACGAAGCACACACAATAATGTGCCCATTGTATATATGCATGCACACCCATGCAGGCCCGTTGGTGCTCTCTTTTGCACGACACGCACCGCTGCCGTCCTGCCTGGCTGCATGGGCGGAGCACCGTAACTGTTTCTGTTTTGTTTTCATTGCATTGAGTGGGCGACCTCTCTCTCTCTCCCTGTGTGTTTGTTTTGCTTTACGGGAGCAATGAGAGTGTGTGTGCGCTGGTAGTCCCACGCTTCGGCTTTTTGTTTTGTTTTTCTTTTAATTTGGTGGTTGAGTGCACCCATTCCGCGGCTGCGTGTGTGTGTGTGTGTGATGATATGAGTAATTTGCGTGTGTGCTTATCTGCCTCTCTCTGCCGTTGCTTTCTTCAGACTCTCTTGTGGCGCACAGCTGCTCTGCAAGTATAGGCGCTGACAAACACACACACACATGCACACACATGCCGTGCTTAAAACGCTGAGAATGCACGCACGCACAGGATTGTGGCTGCCGAGGCCCTCGCGAGGGGGAAAAAACCTGCATTTTTTTTTTTTGACATGTTGCTCGGTGTGTGCTGACGCGTGACGAATAACAACACGCCCCAATAAGCAGAAAAGAAGTAAAACAA
>NW_911642.1:0-1160 GCF_000209065.1 Trypanosoma cruzi | reverse complement strand
TCCGGAAGCGTCCCAATGTTTGTTCCTTGAGGTAATCACACATCGGTGCATTGAAAAGGCTCTCGCCGCCTTCGTATATTTCCCGAACAATTTTCACGGGCTTGTGGGACGGATCCTCAGAATACCGTGGCGACTCACCTCCCCGTGGAAAGTACTCTTTCACAGTTACGTCGTTGGTCAATTCCAATGCAAACTTCACCGCTCCACGGCGTTCCGTAAAAGATTCCTCATCAAAGACGTGACGTGGAATCGGTCCCAAAAGATACATGTGTTTTTCGACCTCTTTCCAGTATTCCGCTTGCTTCTCTTTGGTCTCATCACGCGTTATCCATGCAGACATCGCTCTCACATCGTTCTTGTCGGGACAATCCACGATGATTCGCGCGGCTTTTACTTGCCTCACCCATTCACCATAGTTCCTAACCGCTAGGGAGGACACCACAATCATGCCCCATTTATCAAAAAACGCAAAACCTTTCGCTGGCGCTGTTCCTTCCTCTCTCACATCCTAGATGACATACCCCTTCATCCCACGCCGCAATAAACCATACAAAACTCTCTTGGACGTTGTATTGCCCCTGTATTCCGACACCGTTTGGGTGGTCTTGTCAAACACTTACGTCGTACTTCCACCAACACTCTGGGAAGCCACTGGGAGTTTCTCGACATCGTAGTGCAGCAGCTGGTAGAGGAGGTACGAGCCGGCAGCCACCGACTTCCCGATCCCGGGCGTCCCAATCAACACACGCCGCTCAGGCGTAAAGTCGGTCTCACCGTCAGTGCTCAACCATTCGGTTAGATCGCCCTTGACGGTCTGCCACACTCACTCCACCTCACAGTTCACATGGCAGTCACGATTGAATCCACACACACACCACGAGTACGGTCATGCCTCGTCCGAGGTGAGCACCATCAGCCTGGGACGTGCTGCAACGGATTGCTCCACACTGTAACCCTTTTCGAGGGACTCGCCAACTGCCCTGTGCGTCCATGACTGCGGTGGTTCCCCCTCATGCACTTCCATTCCCGTCCCTTTTGCCGTCAGATACTTCCACGACACGATGCCACCTCGCATTGTACACAGAGTCGTACAATCCCTACAGGTATCTCGGTGCACTCGTCGTCGTTGGGTCCCTCGCTTCCTCGGCGGCTGCGTCCAA
>NW_911641.1:0-1160 GCF_000209065.1 Trypanosoma cruzi | reverse complement strand
CTCGCGAAACTCCTCCAAGCAGCGGATAGTTCAGGGTTGTTTGGCGTCCAGTGTGTGAACACGCAAACAGACATGAAAAGAGAGTGTCTCTGACCACCACCATTCATAATTCGAAACAAAAATTTAGACCACAGCGTGTGGTGCAGCAGCCACTCGAAAACGATCCGCCGAGTGCAGCACCCATGTGGGCAAGATCTCGCGAAACTCCTCCAAGCAGCGGATAGTTCAGGGTTGTTTGGCGTCCAGTGTGTGAACACGCAAACAGACATTGAAAGAGAGTGTCTCTGACCACCACCATTCATAATTCGAAACAAAAATTTAGACCACAACGTGCGGTGCAGCAGCCGCTCGAAAACGATTATCCGAGTGCAGCACCCTTGTGGGCAAGATCTCGCGACATTCCTCCAAGCAGCGGATAGTTCAGGGTTGTTTGGCGTCCAGTGTGTGAACACGCAAACAGACATTGAAAGAGAGTGTCTCTGACCACCACCATTCATAATTCGAAACAAAAATTTAGACCACAACGTGCGGTGCAGCGGCCGCTCGAAAACGATTATCCGAGTGCAGCACCCTTGTGGGCAAGATCTCGCGAAACTTCTCCAAGCAGCGGATAGTTCAGGGTTGTTTGGCGTCCAGTGTGTGAACACGCAAACAGACATTGAAAGAGAGTGTCTCTGACCACCACCATTCATAATTCGAAACAAAAATTTAGACCACAACGTGCGGTGCAGCAGCCGCTCGAAAACGATTATCCGAGTGCAGCACCCTTGTGGGCAAGATCTCGCGAAACTCCTCCAAGCAGCGGATAGTTCAGGGTTGTTTGGCGTCCAGTGTGTGAACACGCAAACAGACATTGAAAGAGAGTGTCTCTGACCACCACCATTCATAATTCGAAACAAAAATTTAGACCACAGCGTGTGGTGCAGCAGCCACTCGAAAACGATCCGCCGACTGCAGCACCCTTGTGGGCAAGATCTCGCGAAACTCCTCCAAGCAGCGGATAGTTCAGGGTTGTTTGGCGTCCAGTGTGTGAACACGCAAACAGACATTGAAAGAGAGTGCCTCTGACCACCACCATTCATAATTCGAAAAAAAAATTTAGACCACAACGTGCGGTGCAGCAGCCGCTCGAAAACGATTATCCGAGTGCAGCACCCTTG
>NW_911640.1:0-1160 GCF_000209065.1 Trypanosoma cruzi | reverse complement strand
CGTTGTGGTCCATTCTTCTGTTTCCAATTGTGGATGATGGGAGTCAGAGACACTCTCTGTCACTATCTGTTTGCGTGTTCACACACTGGACATCAAACAACCCTGAACTATCCGCTGCTTGGAGGAATTTCGCGAGCTCTTGCCCACACGGGTGCTGCACTCGGCTGATCGTTTTCGAGCGGCTGCTGCATCACACGTTGTGGTCCAAATTTTTGTTTCCGATTGTGAATGGTGCGAGTCAGAGACACTCTCTGTCACCACCTGTTTGCGTGTTCACACGCTGGACACCAAACAACCCTGAACTATCCGCTGCTTGGAGGAATTTCGCGAGCTCTTGCCCACACGGGTGCTGCACTCGGCTGATCGTTTTCGAGCGGCTGCTGCATCACACGTTGTGGTCCAAATTTTTGTTTCCGATTGTGAATGGTGGGAGTCAGAGACACTCTCTGTCAATATCTGTTTGCGTGTTCACACACTGGACACCAAACAACCCTGAACTATCCGCTGCTTGGAGGAATTTCGCGAGCTCTTGCCCACACGGGTGCTGCACTCGGCTGATCGTTTTCGAGCGGCTGCTGCATCACACGTTGTGGTCCAAATTTTTGTTTCCGATTGTGAATGGTGGGAGTCAGAGACACTCTCTGTCAATATCTGTTTGCGTGTTCACACACTGGACACCAAACAACCCTGAATTATCCGCTGCTTGGAGGAATTTCGCGAGCTCTTGCCCACAAGGGTGCTGCACTCGGCTGATCGTTTTCGAGCGGCTGCTGCATCACACGTTGTGGTCCAAATTTTTGTTTCCAATTATGAATGGTGGGAGTCAGAGACACTCTCTGTCAATATCTGTTTGCGTGTTCACACACTGGACACCAAACAACCCTGAATTATCCGCTGCTTGGAGGAATTTCGCGAGCTCTTGCCCACACGGGTGCTGCACTCGGCTGATCGTTTTCGAGCGGCTGCTGCATCACACGTTGTGGTCTAAATTTCTGTTTCCAATTATGAATGGTGGGAGTCAGAGAAACTCTCTTTCAATATCTGTTTGCGTGTTCATACACTGGACAGCAAACAACCCTGAATTATCCGCTGCTTGGAGGAATTTCGCGACCTGTTGCCCACACGGGTGCTGCACTCGGCTGATCGTTTTCGAGCGGTCG
>NW_911639.1:0-1160 GCF_000209065.1 Trypanosoma cruzi | reverse complement strand
GAGGCGCCCGCTCTCTTGTACTGGCTGCGCATCCCCATCTTCAGTGGTCTCCCTTGACTGCAGGGTTGTTGAGTTTGCTCCCTCCTCCGGCGCGGATGGTTCTTCCTCCCCCATCGGGCTTTCCACTTCCGTAGTGAAGGATTCCTCGCTGTGCGTTGTCCCAAATTCACCTGCTCCTGCAACAGCGGCCGTAGGCGAATTGTTGTTTTCGCCAGAGGCGGCTGGTGCTGCCTCCCTCTCACTGCCTGTTGGAGTGCTGTTATTGCTTCCCGCTTGGTGGTCGTGTTGCGCCACGGCAGCCTCGGCGTCTCCCTGTGTCAATAGATTCGACTGAAGAGCAGCTGAGTCAGCATTCTCCGATTCGGTGCCACGGCCGGACCCAATACTCTCTGCACCAGGTACGGGCGCCTCTGGTGAACTTTGTCTCAAGAATTCCGGGCGTACCGTCCTGCCCCACACCCTCTCCTCGTCGTCCCATGAAACCACGGGAATGACACTGCCGCCGGTGGCGGATATCGTGCACACCTCCGCGTACTTAGGGCAAATGACATTCTCCTTATTGTAGGGTGGTGTGTCCCACGTAATCGTCTCCTCTTCTGTGCATGGGAGCCAACGGACGTTACGCTTTTCAGGATTTTTCAGATGCACCTGCATGCCAAGACACTTCAGTTCCGCCTGCGTGGCAGCACTCAGATACGTCTCCTCCGGGTACCTTGCATCTGTCGTGTTGGTGGGAAGCGTGTCCAGACACCACGAAGAGGGCTTATCCCCGGGCCTCGCAGACAAATATCCTTCCTTCTCAAAAACAGCCTCAAGGTCCCTCACGTCCATCGCGGGATCAATGATGGGGCAACTGTCCATTGAGTGCTGTTTTGAGAATTCAATGATGCTCCGCCGACACAAACCGCGGGAATACCGATCCGACGCGCAGCGTTCGACAACCTCGTCTCTGTTGCAGAACATGTGGGAATATTTACTCAGGTTCAGTTCGGAGCACCTCTTCTGCAGCAGCTCGCAGCCCGACTTCTTGCCCCAACCCATCGGCTCCGCCAACTTCCAGTTCACCTTGAAGTAGCCCAGGTCAGCAAATGCAGCCAGCGTCAGCAACGTGTAGTAGCCGGCGCCCCCAATCGGTGCCATCAACTCATCCTTCGCGTGGC
>NW_911638.1:0-1160 GCF_000209065.1 Trypanosoma cruzi | reverse complement strand
CCAGTGCATGAACACGCAAACAGATAGTGACAGAGAGTGCCTCTGACTCCCACCATTCATAATTGGAAACAAAAATTTGGGCCACAACGTGTGATGCAGCAGCCGCTCGAAAACGATCAGCCGAGTGCAGCACCCGTGTGGGCAAGAGCTCGCGAAATTCCTCCAAGCAGCGGATAATTCAGGGTTGTTTGGTGTCCAGTGCATGAACACGCAAACAGATAGTGACAGAGAGTGCCTCTGACTCCCACCATTCATAATTGGAAACAAAAATTTGGGCCACAACGTGTGATGCAGCAGCCGCTCGAAAACGATCAGCCGAGTGCAGCACCCTCGTGGGCAAGAGCTCGCGAAATTCCTCCAAGCAGCGGATAGTTCAGGGTTGTTTGGTGTCCAGTGCACGAACACGCAAACAGATAGTGACAGAGAGTGCCTCTGACTCTCACCATTCATAATTGGAAACAAAAATTTGGGCCACAACGTGTGATGCAGCAGCCGCTCGAAAACGATCAGCCGAGTGCAGCACCCTCGTGGGCAAGAGCTCGCGAAATTCCTCCAAGCAGCGGATAGTTCAGGGTTGTTTGGTGTCCAGTGTGTGAACACGCAAACAGATAGTGACAGAGAGTGCCTCTGACTCCCACCATTCATAATTGGAAACAAAAATTTGGGCCACAACGTGTGATGCAGCAGCCGCTCGAAAACGATCAGCCGAGTGCAGCACCCTCGTGGGCAAGAGCTCGCGAAATTCCTCCAAGCAGCGGATAGTTCAGGGTTGTTTGGTGTCCAGTGCACGAACACGCAAACAGATATTGACAGAGTGTGTCTCTGACTCCCACCATTCATAATTGGAAACAAAAATTTGGGCCACAACGTGTGATGCAGCGACCGCTCGAAAACGATCAGCCGACTGCAGCACCCGTGTGGGCAAGAGCTCGCGAAATTCCTCCAAGCAGCGGATAATTCAGGGTTGTTTGGTGTCCAGTGCATGAATACGCAAACAGATAGTGACAGAGAGTGCCTCTGACTCTCACCATTCATAATTGGAAACAAAAATTTGGGCCACAACGTGTGATGCAGCAGCCGCTCGAAAACGATCAGCCGAGTGCAGCACCCTCGTGGGCAAGAGCTCGCGAAATCCTCCAAGCAGCGGATAATTCAGGGTT
>NW_911637.1:0-1160 GCF_000209065.1 Trypanosoma cruzi | reverse complement strand
TGCGCCCTCGGTGGAGATGTTTCCCCGCCACTTCATCTCGCAGCTCCCACTCCCGCCGTCTCATTGAACGCATCGATGGCAACTGTCTGTGGTGACCCCTCCATTACCGTTGCGGAAGGCAAGAGACTCCTGTTGGCGTACCGTGCAATGTTGGCTGCTGCCTCGGCGGAGCGTGATGAGGCTCGTATGCTTCGTGAGAAGCTTCGGCTGTATTCTACCCAGGGGCGAAACTGCGTGGGAGTGGAGACACGAATTGCGCAGGCAGAGGCGCAGCTACGGCAGCGTCTTCTTGTGCTTCAACAACTTGATTTGGATCGTCAAGCCCTGCGGGCGCAGGTGGTGCGGATGGCAAAGCAGCTGGAGGTGATACTGCAGCCCTCCGACCGCTTTACGGGGCCTCTGATGGAAGGAGAAAGATAGAGGAGGAGAGAGCGTCTCTCTCTCTCTCTGTGTGTGAGAGCGAGCCTATCAGTAACCACTTGCCCCTCTTATTCTCTGCACCTCTTTTTTGTATCTTACGTACACAGGCATGGAATCCCTGTCCTTATAGACATATATAGTATGTGCATGTGCGTGTGTGCGTTATTGCCACCACTTCTGCTCTTGTTGTTTCTCTCTGTTTTAAACATGTGTTTCTACGCATCAATTTCCTCTGCGTGTCCGCGAATAAAGTCCCCTGTGTGTTTTAGGCCTCATTTCTGTTGGCTCCTTTCTTTCTCCGCTCCGACGTGTCTCATCTTATTCCTGTGTTGTTTCTTTTCTTCTGTTTTCTTTGTTGTTGTTCCTCCGATGCTGCAAACAACCCCACTGCACGTGTACGTTGTAGGGCGAAGGACGTGCGTTGGCTGGGAAGCGACATTAGTTCTCACACACTTTCTTTTTCTCCTTCCTCCGTTTCCGCAGCTCAATTGTGGGGGCACCGGGCTATGGACTCGTGCTGCTCTTGCTGCGATGCGTCACACGCACTGAAGTTTTCCAAGCCGTCGCGTGTTCCGCCCGACCCGGAACTTTTCCCGCGGTATTTTCAGAACACGCAGGGCCTGTGGCTGCGCTTTGCGGAGTGGGAGCCGCCACGCGAGGTGCCCGCCGTGCGTGCGGTGCTGTTTCTTGTCAGCGGTGTTGCCGAACACACGGCACGGTACGATCCGGTGGCGTTGACG
>NW_911636.1:0-1159 GCF_000209065.1 Trypanosoma cruzi | reverse complement strand
GGGATAAATATCCTCCACCTGACGGTTGTGTGCAAGCGCCACGGCGGTGCCGCTGCCCGACAGCTTCATTTTGTGCTGGGCATGTGCTATAGTTAATACTGAGGCTGCACTTACTTTGTTGCCCTCCACACGCCACTGCGCACCTCCCTCGAGTGTCACAGAGCCGTAAAAATACACCAGCGTGGGATCCAAAAACTCCTTATCGCCAACAAACGTGCAGTCCGCCACTCTCAGCAGCCCCGCGGAGCTCACGGTGGTATCCCCAAAAAAATAAACGCCATTGGCCGCGCTCATCGTGTTGTTCTCCACGTCAAGGTAGCCGCCGTTCCTCAAATCCACGGAGTGAAAGTAAAGGGCAGACCGCGAGCTGTAAGCGTCCTTCTCTATTGCCCTCAGCGTATTTCCCCTCACAATGATCCCACCACCATCAACGACAGCAGCATTGGCGAAATAAACTGCGTACATATTCCACGCGATGCGGTTGTCAAGTAGCAGCAGCGTCGAGTTCGCACCGAGAGCAAAGTCCAAAAAGGCAATGGCGTGGCTCCACTTCGTCACAAGCTTACTGCCAACCACCAGTATTTGGGAGCTCGCTCCAAAATTACCCCTGAACTCCAACTCACCAGAATCCAGCATCGAGGATGCGATGTTCACGTGCACGCGCGCACCACTCCCCTTGATCGACAGGCCCATGAGGACGCACTGCAGCAGCGTGATGTTGAGTGTCTGTTGTGGCGCGTCGAAGCTCCACAGGTCCAGCACGATCGCGGCGGTGAAGGTCACGTTGACAAAGCACAGACCACGCACACCGGGATCAGGATCGTCCACGGAGCTGATGCTGCCACCGTGCACGCAGCGGACCTCCGTTTCCCTCGCATCGGGGAGCGGGAGCGGTCCAAGGCCGTCCGGAACCGCTGCTGGCAGGCACGTGTCACCGTATCCGCCAGCAGCGCACACGCACTCACAGCCGCTGATGCTGCTCGTCCTCGTAGCGAAGCACACGGCGTCCATGGTGCAAGCGCCACAGTCCAACACCGTCACGGGCGTCCCAATATTGAGGTCTTCTTGGTAATCCGTCACAGGTGAGCCCCTTGCCTCGTTGCACACGCCGTAGATGGTCGGGCGCGAGTCGGATGGCAGTGACCAGCTGCTTGTCATA
>NW_911635.1:0-1159 GCF_000209065.1 Trypanosoma cruzi | reverse complement strand
ACACGTACGCCCAGAAAGGAAGAAAAGAAGAAGATGAAATTCACAATTCAGCCATCAAGGACCGAGGGAAAAAAGTGAATAATCCTCGTGAGCGCTGGCCGGACCCTCAAATTATTTCTATAGAAACCAAACAAGAAAGGGAAAAAAAGAGTTAAAGCAGAAGCAGTAAATTGCCTAAATGTTTTCCTCTAATTAAATATATTGATTCTTTTGACTACTGACGTGACCTTTTGAACTCGGGAAAGATCTGAAACATTTATTTCTTACGAAATGACAGACACTGCAATCCTCCAGCCACAAGACCCCGCCGTGAGGTGGGAATGAGAAGGAAATGGCTGGGAAGGTAAAATGAAAATAAAAATAAAAAATTATCTGGCCGCCATCCGTTCCCTAACTCCTTAACGACATTATCTTACCAAAGATTAATAAGATAAAAAAGGGTCGTAAACAAGTGTGTCCGTTTCATAAGCACATATATATATATATATATATATTAATTAAGCTAGCCAGCTCTCCCGCGATAACTCACTTCACAATCTCCTAAAGCTCCAAAAACAAAGAAAAAAACAGAAAATCAAACATATAATCAAAAATAAATAAAATAACGGCGCGGCAATACAAAAAAATTATGGACGTGCCACCTTCATGTCGTTGGCCGGCGTCGTTGTTCGGTTGCCGGCATCCTCTTCCTCTTGCTGTCGCTCCGCTGCAAGAAGCGGGGGAGACTCCACCGCCAATAGCCCTTCCTCTGCCCTCTCCTTCAGGCGGCGCCGCTCCTCAAGCACCAATCGACTGAATCGGCGGTACTCCCAGTCAAAATAGGCAGCAGAAAGAAACGCGGTGAAGCTGAGAACAATCAAAAATATCAGGGGCATCATCACACAATTCCGGCCAAGGCAAACATTGCCGCCCTGCTTCTCAGCCTCCCGCGTGTACCACTCGCCGTACAGAAGGCGGTTCAGGAAGATTGTAGAACACACTGATGCAAGGAAAATAAAGTTGTAGTGCTTGGCGGGGTCCTTTGCAAAAACAGTCCGAGAAACCAACACAAGGGAAGCTGCACTGAAACCGTTGCCAATGGCAGCCAATACGTACGGCAGCGGCAGTGCAGCCCTGGGCACCACGAGGAATAAAACCAGCGACAGGATCATGCACGCAT
>NW_911634.1:0-1159 GCF_000209065.1 Trypanosoma cruzi | reverse complement strand
GCTGACGCCATTTTGTCCCGGTGTGCCACTTTGATTGGACTGTGTGGGATCGCTCGCCAACGCTATCGAACAAAGCAGGCTGAAGCATTCGCGTATTTAATTCCATCTTGCGCGCACGTATCTTTTTCACTTGTTCTGTTGGTGTGCACTGAAACAGCGAGGAGTCCGGAACTATGCGTGCGTGGAGTTTGTCCTGTCATGTGAACTGCGGGCAGCACCGAGGGGCTGTCACTTTGATTCGGTAGAGTTGTTGTCTCTTTGCGGGGCTGGCGGGGAAATTCCATGCAGCCTGCTACTGGTGCTGTGTGCTTAAATGCCACTCCATGCGAATAATTTGGTTTAGCGAGTGAGGGGGATGATTGGGTTTGTGTGCGCTCTGATTGTGTTTGCTGCTTTGTGCGGGCACGCAAGACTTGAGAGGTGAGAAGATGGAGCGGGGCGGTGCATGGCCGCGTCCCAGACTGATGGTGCGCACCTCGGACAAGGGAAGGGCCGTACCCGTGGAAATGGAAGGAGAACAAATCCACTCGTGACTGCTACGTGAACTGTGAGGTGGAGCGAGTGTGGCGGATTGTCAAGGGCGATCTCACCGAGTGGTTCAGCACTGACGGTGGGCCCTACTTTACGCCTGGGCGGCGTGTGTTGATTGGGACGCCCGGGATCGGGAAGTCGATGGCTGCCGGCTCGTACCTCCTCTACCAGCTGCTGCACTGCGATGTCGAGCAGCTCCCAATGATTGCGTACGTTATTGGGAGTCAATCATTCCTGTTTGACAAGACCACCAAAACGGTATCAACATACAGGGGTGACCCCGGGATTGATGATGTTGTAAACATTTTTTCTTTGCGTGGGGTGAAAGGGTATTGTATCTACGATGCGGCATTGGATGTCGTCAACCGCCTGCTGGTTTGCCTTGCAGGGGATGGGGCATGATTGTGGTGACACCACCAGACAAAAACGAATATGAGCGGTGGACAAAAAAAATGGACGCTACTGCAATCGTAACGAATTGTCCCGAAGAAAACGATGTGAGGGCAATGTGCATTTGGATGAAGCGCAATTGGCCCCTGCAGGAGCAAGCGGAATACTGGAGGGAGGTGAGGGGTCGCATGAATAACGTGGGACCAATTCTCCGCTCCATCTTTGGCAAACAGGCATA
>NW_911633.1:0-1159 GCF_000209065.1 Trypanosoma cruzi | reverse complement strand
AGCCGTCAGCGCCACAGCGATGACGGACGAACCGGGGATCGCGAAAGCCAGCCAACGCGAACCGTGCCATGAGAAATGTCGGCGTCTACTCCACCGCCCGGCTCTGCAGGCGCCTGGGCAAAAACACGGCGTGAACATCGGAGAAGCGAGGAAGCCGTGTTGCACGAAAATGTTGGCGCGGTTTTTCCTCGGGATGGAAAGGCGCTGCCCAAAAGCACTACCACGCAGCGAGCGCACGAAGAAAAGAACGCCCACCAGCGGAAAGTTTCCGACCGCCGGCACGCACAACACTCGTCAGCTCATACCAACCCTCCCGGAACTGCCTCGCCTTCCCTGCTATTCAAAACAGCCGGTGGGGCGCCCTCGGTTACATATTTGCAGCGCGGTGCGCTTTGGCTCCCGTCGCCCTGGCGGAGAAGTCAGCTCCTTGAGCTTAGGGTGGATCCACTCCACAGCGCCCCCATTCGTGGGTGCGACCGCGCCAAACACATCCAGCGACCTCCACAAAATGCATTCCTCGCCATGCATTAAGAGCTTCAAGACATCGGCCGGCGGTGTCATCGTTACCAAACAAATCAATATTTTGCGCCCGCTCGCAGTGGGGACCGCAGTGTCGAGGAATATCCCGTTCCCTTTATGCCCCATCACCCAAATGATCTTCAGGGGTTTGTGCGACGGACCATCACTGTACCGCATTTCCCCACTTTTCACGCCAACGTGTTCATGAGCATTTGATGAGGCAATCCATTCCACGGCTCCCTCGCAGCGGAAAGGCGTGCATTAGTATCTCTCTCACTGAACAGGTCGCGGAGGATGGATCCCATCCCATCCATGTAGCCTCTTACATCCTGCCAGTATTCCACCTGCGCCTCAGCTGACTGATCGCGCTTCTTCCACACGCACATTGCCTTCACATCGCTCTCCTGTGGGCAACTCATTATGATCCGCCTGCCCCTCAACTGCTTCTTGCATCCTCTGCGGGCACTCTCTTCTGGTGGTGCCACCACAATCATGCACCATCCCCTGGGAAGCAAACGAACAGACGGTTCATGAATAGGCTCGGCCACGTTGTGGATGAAATACCCCCTCATCCCACGCCCAGAAAATTCCTCCACAGCCTTCAAAAACGTGCTTTCACCAACGTAATTTAGCGCCGTTT
>NW_911632.1:0-1159 GCF_000209065.1 Trypanosoma cruzi | reverse complement strand
CAGCCGCACACACCACGAAACTGATGGAATCAGTGCGATTGCAGAACTCGCACACCGTCCTGCAAACCAGAAGTTTAAAAAGCAATAAGAAACAAGAATTCCAAAAAAAAAAGGAAAAAAACTTAGGCTTCTTCGGGGCTCGAACCCGCACCCCGGATGAAATTGTGAGCTTGTTTTGCCACTGAGCTAAAAAAAATGTGGTCGCGCGACCCATTTTCACGTAAGGTGTTAAGTTCGATCTTCGAACAATCGAGCACATTTGCGTTGTCCCCTGGAAAACGAAAGCGACATGTTTAGGGTGCGCCGCCGCAGCGTGAATACTTCGATTCGTCGTCATGTATCTCTCGTTCGGGGCGGACCGCCGCAACTTGGATAATTCGACACGTCGTCATGTATCTCTCGTCCGGGGCAGCCGCTGCAACTTGGATAATTCGACACGTCGTCATGTATCTCTCGTCCGGGGCCACCGCCCTACTCTTTTTTATTCCCTGCGGCGGCCAACCCCGGCAGTAAGGACAAAAAACAGGATCGCGTTTTTTTTTAATGCTTTTCCTGTTTGGGGGGCGGATCTTTGTTTTCTATGATTGCCCCCCCCCCCTTTTTTTTGTCTATTCCAGGTTGGTTTTAGGAGGCTTGATGTGACTGCTGGGTGATCGCCGGCTTTTTTATTGGTGATTGCGTATTTTTGGCTTACCGGTGTGCCGCTCAGTGCCATTTTGTTTTACTTCTTTTCTGCTTATTGGGGCGTGTTGTTATTCGTCACGCGTCAGCATACACCGAGCAACATGTCAAAAAAACAAAACGCAGGCTTCTTCGCCCCTCGCGAGGGCCTCCGCAGCCACAATCCTGTGCGTGCGTGCATTCTCAGCGTTTTAAACACGGCATGTGTGTGCATGTGCTTGTGTGTTTGGCAGCGCCTATAATTGCAGAGCAGCTGTGCGCCACAAGAGAGTCAGAAGAAAGCAACGGCAGAGAGAGGCAGATAGCACACACGCACAAATTACTCATATCATCACACACAAACACACACACGCAGCCCGCGGAATGGGTGCTCTCAACCACAAAACCATGAAAAACAAAACAAAAAGCCGAAGCGTGGACGACCAGCGCACACACTCTCATTGCTCCCGTAAAGCAAAACACACACACAGGGAGAGAG
>NW_911631.1:0-1159 GCF_000209065.1 Trypanosoma cruzi | reverse complement strand
ATATTTTTTTTTTTTTTCATATGACATGAGAAGTATGTGGTGTAAATTATTTACATGCATGCACGGCGAAGTACACATAAATATACGCATGTATGTATTGTGTGTGGGGTATACATACTGAGGAGCCGGAGGGGGAGGAGGAGAAGGGAGTAGGCATCTGTGCCTTTCCCCCTCTCTCTCTCTCACTGACTGACTGACTGTGTGTGTGTGTGTGGTGGTTGAATGAAAGGGGGGCAGGAAAGAAGTGATGGAAATGTAAAATAAAATAATAAAATAAAAAAAAAATTTAATAATAACGAAGGGAGCGGGGGGGGAAGAGGGGATATGGAAGGGATGGGAAGAAAGAAAAAAAGAAAAAAAAAAGGCAATTTTATTATTATTACGGTTATTGATAATGATGGGAAGGAAAATAAAAAAAAGAGGGGAAGGGGGGAGTGGGGGTTTAAACGAATAAAATCCACATGTTGACATGTCTTCTCCCTACTGCTTCTACGGACCGCCTTTTTTTTTTTTGTTTGTTTCTGTTGTTTTCTTCTTCTTTGTTTTGTTTTTTGCCCCTCGGAATGTGCTGCTGAACACCTCCTGTGAGCGTAGCCGCCTGGTTGCTGCCTTTGCGGTGTGGAAGCCAAAAAAAAAAAAAAAAAACAAGGGGGCAGGGATTGAAGGGCAAATGTCCTCCATCTCGTTTTTTTTTTTTTTTTTTGACTTCCAATGTTTCTTGTGGCCGTAGGCGACACCCCGGCGAAAGTGGGACGGACACCCCGTTGGCGAGTGTCGTTGGATGTCAATTTTTCAACTTTGAAGATTTCTTCCCGCGTTGTTTGGACGGAATTTTGCGCCGCGCCCTCACGGCCTTTGCCACATGCAAACACACACACACACACACACAGAGAGACAGGCAGACATGTGTGCGTGAAGCACAAACAGGACTATTGAAACGCGTATGGTCTGCGAAATACCACCGCACGGACACTTCAACACAAAGACCCACCTTTTTTTTTTTTTTTTGTGTGTGTGTGTGTGTCTTTTTTTTTGCTTGCTTCGTATCCATCTTTCCTCGCACAGGAACCGGAGGAGATCGCATGGCGTCTTATGCGTGGAAGCCCAGGCATCCGCAAAGAAGATTTAATTCAGGATTCGTAAGGAGGGGGGGGGGGGG
>NW_911630.1:0-1159 GCF_000209065.1 Trypanosoma cruzi | reverse complement strand
CGGCCGCTCGAAAACGATCAGCCGAGTGCAGCACCCGTGTGGGCAAGAGCTCGCGAAATTCCTCCAAGCAGCGGATAATTCAGGGTTGTTTGGTGTCCAGTGTGTGAACACGCAAACAGATATTGACAGAGAGTGCCTCTGACTCCCACCATTCACAATCGGAAACAAAAATTTAGACCACGACGTGTGATGCAGCGGCCGCTCAAAAACGATCAGCCGAGTGCAGCACCCGTGTGGGCAAGAGCTCGCGAAATTCCTCCAAGCAGCGGATAATTCAGGGTTGTTTGGTGTCCAGTGTGTGAACACGCAAACAGATATTGACAGAGAGTGCCTCTGACCCCCACCATTCACAATCGGAAACAAAAATTTGGACCACAACGTGTGATGCAGCGGCCGCTCGAAAACGATCAGCCGAGTGCAGCACCCGTGTGGGCAAGAGCTCGCGAAATTCCTCCAAGCAGCGGATAATTCAGGGTTGTTTGGTGTCCAGTGTGTGAACACGCAAACAGATATTGACAGAGAGTGCCTCTGACCCCCACCATTCACAATCGGAAACAAAAATTTGGACCACAACGTGTGATGCAGCGGCCGCTCGAAAACGATCAGCCGAGTGCAGCACCCGTGTGGGCAAGAGCTCGCGAAATTCCTCCAAGCAGCGGATAATTCAGGGTTGTTTGGTGTCCAGTGTGTGAACACGCAAACAGATATTGACAGAGAGTGCCTCTGACCCCCACCATTCATAATTGGAAACAAAAACTTGGACCACAACGTGTGATGCAGCAGCCGCTCGAAAACGATCAGCCGAGTGCAGCACCCGTGTGGGCAAGAGCTCGCGAAATTCCTCCAAGCAGCGGATAATTCAGGGTTGTTTGGTGTCCAGTGTGTGAACACGCAAACAGATATTGACAGAGAGTGCCTCTGACCCCCACCATTCATAATTGGAAACAAAAACTTGGACCACAACGTGTGATGCAGCAGCCGCTCGAAAACGATCAGCCGAGTGCAGCACCCGTGTGGGCAAGAGCTCGCGAAATTCCTCCAAGCAGCGGATAATTCAGGGTTGTTTGGTGTCCAGTGTGTGAACACGCAAACAGATATTGACAGAGAGTGCCTCTGACCCCCATCATTCATAATTGGAAACAAAAATTTAGACCACAAC
>NW_911628.1:0-1159 GCF_000209065.1 Trypanosoma cruzi | reverse complement strand
GTGTTCTTGGATGAAGCGCAATCAGATTCCGCAGGAGCAAGCAGAATACTGGAAGGAGGTGAGTGGTCGCATGAATAAAGTGGGACCAATTCTCCGCTTCATCTTTGGTAAACAGGCATATGATGACCGCATTAAAGCGTGTCAACAAGCCGTGGATGGGATGAACGCTTTGAAATTCGAGGGTTACTTGGATATTGGATATTGTTGTTTGTCCAATGACAGCGACTTGTCTCGAAAGCTCGTGAAGGTTGTCCGAGTACGACGAGAATACAAAATTGAATCGCCTCTGAATGTACTGATATCTCCCCACGTCGAACGCGAAACATTGTCCCGGCTTGAAAATGAAATGAGGCAGTCCGATTTTATTTTGCTTGTTTTGAGGTTCTGGGATTATGTCCCACCATTTCTTATTGAAAAGTATGCCGTATCTGCATTTTTGAATAAGAATTTCCTGCGTGTGATAAGACTTAAAATCAAGGAACTGAGGCTACCAGGACGAGGTGAGCCACGCAGTTGTGCGCTGAAAGTGCACTCAGGCAAGAGCTTCACCAGAAAAGAGGTTCTACCGCCACCCGAACGTCTTTCCAATCAGGTTGCTATGGACCATTGGGTGCTGTATGAGCCTAAAGTCAAAAACTTTCCACTGGTAGACGGCTTTTTCTTTGTGGACACAAATCCGAAGACACTGGTTGGACTGCGGATTTCTACGGCAAGTAAGCACCGCACCACAACCAGCGCTGTGAGGCGGTTTACCGAGTGCCTGGCGGCATATTTTAATGGTTGGGAGGAGTTATCCCGAGACATGTCGTGGGAGATTATTTATGTGCAGCACGAGATATACAGGCCGATGGAGGGACGGCAGAGATTTGAGGTCGTCAATTCCAATAATGTGAGCGACGATGAAAACCGAGAGATTGCGGCATTCTGTAGGGGAAAGGTGCGCCAGTACCTAGCAGCGGTATCATCCGCTGACGCCAGAAGAGGCGGAACTCTCCGGAGGTGAGGAAGAACGAAATAGGAGAACGAATTAGGGAATGAAAGGGGTAGTTTTGATTTCTGGTAAAAAAAAAATTGTGGGATTTATATATTTTTGGGTGCACCAGCACCAGACGGCAGTATATCATACGGATTACAAAAATGCCCAGCTCTATCGAAAACT
>NW_911627.1:0-1159 GCF_000209065.1 Trypanosoma cruzi | reverse complement strand
GAGTGTTTAGTGATGTCATGAACAGTTGTTTTTACGTTTGCAGCAGCTTCGGACCACCCAAGTAGATTGCTGACACCATTTTTGTAAAGCTTGCGCGCAACTTCTTCCAAATCCATTTCCTCCCTTACAGCCCTCTCCATCCTCGCATAAGCATCGGTTGCCTGTATTTCTTTCAATACTCCTTTATTACGGATATACTTATTGGGGTTCTTGAAAAACTCCTTCAGCAAAACATTCCGATTGGTGGCCACAACGCCCCTGCCGTCCAATTCCATCGTAAGAAAATCATTCAGCTTCTTTTCCTTGACGCGGACTCTTCCTTTGAACAGTACTTCTTCGATCGTAGTGGAAATGGTAAATTTCATTTCTTGCGTTCCTCTTAGCCTTTCTGTCAGTATCTGAGTGAGGGCTGCGTTTAGGTTTCCCCTTGCAGCAGGAGTGACCGTATCCTTTCCTTCATAGTCCTTCCATTGCTCGAGAGAGAACACACCCTTGTGATGAAGTTTGTACACCTGGTACTCTGTTAAATTAAAAATAATTCTAAGAAGCTGCTGTTTTTTTACGTAAGCATCCGGCTCCTGAACAAACACCTGCATCGTCACGTTGTGGTCTTCACCAACGACCGCCCTGCCGCCAACATGATTCCGAAGAAAATCGTTCAGCTTCATGTCGGTGCTGAGAGTGTCTCCCTCCAGCAGAACGTCCTCTACGGTGCTGCTCATGGTCCACTCTGGTCGCCGCGTTCCCTCCACTCCTCTCCGTGCTGCAGCGTCGGAACCATCGCCGGAGATGCCACGGCGAGGTGCCATCACAACACCCGTGCGGTGAAGCATCCCACTCGCACCGCCCAACTGCGGCCAGCAGATGTCGCTGGCTCCAAAGGACAGTCGCGGCTGTTTCGTCCCGCAGTCCCAATGGCGCTGGGCGTGGCACTCGCACGGCTCGGTGGTCGGTGCGCCATGCAGCCGCACTGCAACGCCTGTCGGTGAAACAGTCAAGGCCCACCGCTCCCGCAGCAACGCAACGTGCAATCGGCCACAACACCGCCACATTATTGTCCTTTTTTATTTTATTCACTTTTTCTGTTTGTCTGTTTTCCCTATCACTAACACTAAAAATAAGTGTGCACCTCCACAAAAGAAATAGAAGGAAACACGAT
>NW_911626.1:0-1159 GCF_000209065.1 Trypanosoma cruzi | reverse complement strand
ACCTCCAGGCTCCGGTCACTCGCCGGCTCACCGCTGTAGCCCCGCACGTATATCTGCGCACCGCCGTCGCACACGCAGTTCCTCAGTTCGATGCGCAGCGCGCCGGGAAGCATCGCCGCAACGTCGAACACCACAGCCACGCCGTTCGTGATGTACACGCCGTCCATCAGCACCGTGTCCACGGCGCGGCCCACCGTGATGGCTCTGTCCACCGTGCCGCCCCGCAGTCGCAACACCACCGCATGCACCGCGGGCATCCATGCCGCCGCCGCAACCAGCGACAACACCACGAGCAGCGCCACACGCACAGCCGCAATGGCCCTGCACCGCACACGGTGCCGGCTGCGCGGACACGCACCCACCGCACACCACATCCACAGACCCAAACAGGTACCAACAGGGCTGTCGTGGTGTGTCACACTCGCACCGTCGACCGTAGCACCTTTCTAATAAATCCCTTCCTATGGATGGAGAATCCAAAAGCACAAATCCGATAGATCGCTATACCACTACTACTTGTCCTAATACTGCCGCGAGCAATAACTAATACCTTGAAACGATAGTTGTGCTGATCAAGCCAAAGTATCTCTAACTGCACGGTCAGAGGGGAAGAAGGCAGAAACAACAGTAACACAGTGGCACAAAGAAGCATCCAACCTCAGACATTCCCACCAAAGCACAACCAGCGACAAAAAGAAGCGCAGACGCAGTCAGCCCGGTGATGTCACCGCCCTCCCACCACCCGCGCAGTCTCACACAGCCGCGGTGCCAAGTTGCACGATCCTGTCAAAAAGACACATGACCATTGGTGCCGCTAGTGTAACAGATGGTTCTGCATTGCACAACAAACAGCAAAATCATAAGTGCACGGCATACACAGGAAGAAAAAGAAAAAGCACAGCGGCAGTACTCAGACACGGGGAAAAAAGATCCACATCAACTGCACAGTCCGATTGGCTCGCAGCCGTACGGACGGTGGTCGCGCCGCCGCCGCACTTTGCGTGTGTGTGTCTGCCGTGGACTGAGAGGATGATGAGACGAAAAAAAGATGCGGTGCGGTCCTCATCCATCTCGGTTAACTGTGACACCAGTCACGCCATCCCGTCAGATTACCTGCAGCAAAGACCGTCACCGTCAGCAGCGGTCGGTGCCTTCTCTC
>NW_911625.1:0-1159 GCF_000209065.1 Trypanosoma cruzi | reverse complement strand
TTGAATTATGAATGGCGGGAGTCAGAGGCACTCTCTTTCAATGTATGTTTGCGTGTGCACACACTGGACACCAAACAACCCTGAACTATCCGCTGCTTGGAGGAATTTCGCGAGCTCCTGCCCACAATGGTGCTGCAGTCGGCGGATCGTTTTCGAGCGGCTGCTGCACCACACGCTGTGGTCTAAATTTTTGTTTTGAATTATGAATGGCGGGAGTCAGAGGCACTCTCTTTCAATGTATGTTTGCGTGTGCACACACTGGACACCAAACAACCCTGAACTATCCGCTGCTTGGAGGAATTTCGCGAGCTCCTGCCCACAAGGGTGCTGCACTCGGCGGATCGTTTTCGAGCGGCTGCTGCACCACACGCTGTGGTCTACATTTTTGTTTTGAATTATGAATGGCGGGAGTCAGAGACACTCTCTTTCAATGTATGTTTGCGTGTGCACACACTGGACACCAAACAACCCTGAACTATCCGCTGCTTGGAGGAATTTCGCGAGCTCCTGCCCACAAGGGTGCTGCACTCGGCGGATCGTTTTCGAGCGGCTGCTGCACCACACGTTGTGGTCTATGTTTTTGTTTCGAATTATGAATGGCGGGAGTCAGAGGCACTCTCTTTCAATGTATGTTTGCGTGTGCACACACTGGACACCAAACAACCCTGAACTATCCGCTGCTTGGAGGAATTTCGCGAGCTCCTGCCCACAATGGTGCTGCAGTCGGCGGATCGTTTTCGAGCGGCTGCTGCACCACACGCTGTGGTCTAAATTTTTGTTTTGAATTATGAATGGCGGGAGTCAGAGGCACTCTCTTTCAATGTATGTTTGCGTGTTCACACACTGGACACCAAACAACCCTGAATTATCCGCTGCTTGGAGGAATTTCGCGAGCTCCTGCCCACAATGGTGCTGCACTCGGCGGATCGTTTTCGAGCGGCTGCTGCACCACACGCTGTGGTCTAAATTTTTGTTTTGAATTATGAATGGCGGGAGTCAGAGGCACTCTCTTTCAATGTATGTTTGCGTGTGCACACACTGGACACCAAACAACCCTGAATTATCCGCTGCTTGGAGGAATTTCGCGAGCTCCTGCCCACAAGGGTGCTGCACTCGGCGGATCGTTTTCGAGCGGCTGCTGCACCACACGCTGTGGTCT
>NW_911624.1:0-1159 GCF_000209065.1 Trypanosoma cruzi | reverse complement strand
ATAAGCAGAAAAGAAGTAAAACAAAATGGCGCTGAGCGGCACACCGGTAAGCCAAAAATACGCAATCACCAATAAAAAAGCCGGCGATCACCCAGCAGGCACATCAAGCGTCCTCAAAACCAACCTGGAACAGACAAAAAAAAAGAGGCAATCATAGAAAACAAAGATCCCCGCCCCCAAACAGGAAAAACATTAAAGAAAACGCGATTCTTTTTTTTGTCCTTACTGCCGGGGTTGGCCGCCGCAAGAAATAAAAAATGGTAGGGCGGTGGCCCCGGACGCTAGATACAGGACGACGTGCGAATTATCCAAGTTGCAGCGGCTGCCCCGGACGTTAGATACGGGACGACGTGTCGAATTATCCAAGTTGCAGCGGCTGCCCCGGACGTTAGATACAGCACGACGTGTCGAATTATCCAAGCTGCAGCGGTGGCCTCGGGCGTTAGATATATGACGACTTACAGTAGTAACCACGCTGCGGCTGCGCATCCTAAACACGTCTTTTTCGTTTTCCAGGGGACAACGCAAATGTGCTCGATTGTTCGAAGATCGACATTAATACTTTACGTGAAAAGGAGTCGCGCGACCGCATTTTTTTAGCTCAGTGGCAAACACGCTCACAATGTCATCCGGGGACGCGGGTTCGATTCCCGCAGAAGCCTAAATTTTTTCCATTTTTTTTTTTTTTTGAATTCTTGTTTCATATTGCTTTTTAAACTTCTGGTTTGCAGGACGGTGTGGCGAGTTCTGCAATCGCACTGATTCCATCTGTTTCGTGGTTTGTGCGGCTGCGGCTGCGGTGGTGGCCGCGTGAGAGTGAGTGTGAGAGAGCCATGCACCGCCCGCATACACACACTTCCTTCTCTCTCTGTGTGTGTGTCCCCTTGCATGGACTCTCGTCGTCGCCTCACCCCACGAAGCACACACAATAATGTGCCCATTGTATATATGCATGCACACCCATGCAGGCCCGTTGGTGCTCTCTTTTGCACGACACGCACCGCTGCCGTCCTGCCTGGCTGCATGGGCGGAGCACCGTAACTGTTTCTGTTTTGTTTTCATTGCATTGAGTGGGCGACCTCTCTCTCTCTCCCTGTGTGTGTGTTTTGCTTTACGGGAGCAATGAGAGTGTGTGTGCGCTGGTAGTCCCACGCTTCGG
>NW_911623.1:0-1159 GCF_000209065.1 Trypanosoma cruzi | reverse complement strand
TTTGTGGCTGTCTTTGGCAACGCTCACATCCACCGTGTGGAATGGCCGGCGTGGTCGTGGGTAGTTGGAGGGAACAACGGCGAACACGGTGACTTACACGCAGTGCGTTCACAGTAACTCCTTGGCCAGTGGCATTGCGGGAAGGAACCGTCATGATAATTGCAAAGCCGTCACGCTTGTTTTCGAGCACCGCAAGAAAGAGTAAAAATATATTTGTTTGCATGACTCTTTCCATCCCCGCCCCAGGGCTGCCCATTATAATGAGGTTACCGTGCGGTGGCGTTGCTCATATGAGCTGTTGGGATAGAAAGAGCGGGCGCTGTGCGATGCTCCCGCACCTGGGACGGGCGCTGCACAATTGGTGGCTGTTAAGTGGCCGGTCACACGATTATTGCTACACCGCGAGGAGAGCAGACGAAACACTCCGCGTGTAGGGAGTGTTGCGGCCGATAAGGAATGCGTGCGACGGTGATGGACGCTCAGTCAACGACGGATAGACGGTTTGTCCCGTTGATGGGTTTGGTGCGCACGCGGTGTGCATGGCTGTCTCTGTGGTCTCCTGTTACTCCGCTGCATGTGCCGCATTTTGACGCATCACTGGCACTAAACCATTTCCTTTTTCTTCTCTCTCTTTGTCCTTTGTCTCTCTCCTCCCACAGCCAGGCTGCACTGCTGCTGCTGCTCACACAAGAAACCAGGAAATGCATATTCCTCAGGCCATGCGCCAGCCACGCCATGCCACGCCGCCACTCCCATTGCTGGTGTTGCTGCTGATGTACTGCGCCACTGCGTGTATTGCCGCTGCACCCGCCACACAATACCGCCGTGGATTGGACGAGATGATGGGGAGGAGTGGTCCGCATTCGACTGCGGTTGTGCGTGAGGTGCCGCGCAAGGGACAGGGCACCATGCAGGCGTACACCGTCGCCACACAGGATGACAACAGTGGCTGGGAGCCGATCCACATCAAAGTGTTCACGGATGGACTGAATAGCACGAACAGGGGGAAGAAGACGTACTGCCAAAAGGTTGGGGATGAGTGCGACAACCTCTTGGGGGAGCAGATAACTTGTAAAGAAGAACATGTATTGTCGGAAGCAAGGAAGAAATTGTACACTGAAAAGATTCTCCCCCGGTGCTGTCAAACTGCACGCTGAGC
>NW_911621.1:0-1158 GCF_000209065.1 Trypanosoma cruzi | reverse complement strand
AAAAAAAAAACAGTGAGAAAGTCAAAGAGAGCAAGCAAAATTACTTTTTAAAAGCGGCAGGGCGTGGCTGTGTGTGTGGCGCTGCGGGTGTCTGCCAGCCCTGGCCGCAAGAAAACAAAACAAGAGGGAAAGAAATGTGTGCGCCGCCCCACAGGCCCTCGTCGCACGCCCACACGTCACGGCTCCCTCAGCGCGCCGTTCGTCGCCGCCCCTCCTCATGCGTGCAGCAGGCGAGGCGCACAGGGCCGTCGTCATGAGCGTGTCGGTGGGTGTGCGAGTGGAGCAGTTGGGCGGGAAACACACGGCACCCCTCACAGGAAGAGTGCAGAAGAAACAATTTAAAGGGGGGAAGAGTAGAAAAGAAAAAAAAACGTCCATAGTGATTGCCCTAAAGCAGCAAGAAAAAGAAGGGAAGTGATTTACAAAAAAGAAAACAAAAATAAAGAAAGTAAAAAGAAAAAGAAAATGGAATCAACAAAATTCAGTGTTCAATGCTGGGATGCTGCTCAGTTGTTGTTCCACGAAAAGCCGCAATTACACCCTCCCTCACACCTCAGCAGAGAGCCGCAGCGCCCCACAGCCCCAGAGGCAGCAGCAACAACACCCGAGACACACACCCATGCACGGTGCTGTCACCAATTAGAGCCATGACCGCCAACTCGCCCAAATGCTCTTTCTCAAGCAAAATGTCATGGTCCGAGGGTATTGTTGCGTTGGACTCCGATGGGATCTTGGTGTCCCCAGGCGCTGTGCTTGTGCTACCCGGTGCGGTGTCGACCGTCTGTGGCACCCCATTGCCGTCTTCAGAAGAAACTTCGGCTCCGTCAGTCCAAGAGATGTTGTCGGTGTCCTCCGCGGATGTCGGTTCGGCGTCACTCCTTGAAGGAGTGAGGCTGCTGTCTGAGTCCATTGCTCTCTCGGAATTTCCGTCCCCCGCCTCGAGGCTGAGGCTTTGCTCCGCGCCGGTGGTTCCGGTTCCAGTGGACCACACGCCTTCATTTTCAGCGGAAGGCTCAGTGCTTTTTTGCACTTGGTGCTCACTGTCAACTGTTTCGGTGGCCGCATCCATATCCGATGATGCACCCACTGAGGACGTTGATTCGCCACTCCTGTCACTCGTTCCTCCCTCCTCCACTGGCATTTCTTCATCATTACTTC
>NW_911620.1:0-1158 GCF_000209065.1 Trypanosoma cruzi | reverse complement strand
TTTACCAGCAGGACGCGCACAGAGACATTCGGGACGCGGGCAGGAACGGACTCACTAAGAGAGTCGCACTGCGCCCGCAACGTCTGCATGGCGGTGCGCCAGCCCAACAACACATGCGCAACGTCGCCAAACTTGCAAAGGTCAAAAACGGCGTCCGGGCGCAGATGCACAATGAGGCACCGCAGCCGCCCACACACACACAACTCCTTCCGCCGGCCGAGGTCGGAGAAGCCACCGCCCCTTCAGCGGCTCGCTCAGCCAACACACGCGCCCGCCGCCGTGAGAACTCGGCGTACCGCTCGTTTCGAAGAGCACCCATCTCCGCATGCGCAGCACCGGTCGCAGCCCCCCGAAGCGCATCCTCCTCCGCCCTGTTGCGCTCCACAAGCCCTCTCACCTCCTCATCAAGTGCCCCCGCCTTCTCCGCACACTCACGCAAAAGCCTCTGGTTGCTGCTGCACGCCTCAGCACACATGGCGCGAGCAAAGCCACGCACGTCAAGCGACCCGCCGTCAGCCACCCTCCCCAGCGCGGCGTCGACATCGTCAGGCGATGCCACGCCAAGCACCCACGCAAACACACAAAACAAATCCAGAGAAAGGGGAAGAAAGAAGAAATCCACACAATCCAACTGCACTCGACCAAACAACTGTCGCTCACACAGGCCGCACCACCAACTGCACCAAACCACACACGCCACGCAACACAAAAATTTTAAAGGGTAAAAAACAAAAAAAATATATGAGAAAAAACAAGAATACAAGTAAAACAAATAAAACACTCTTTTGACCTCCGCTGTTCACTGTTGTGAGGAGTCGGTTTGGGCCACAAAGAAAAAGGTGTTCCCGCCTTGAGAGAAGATCATCCCAGCATCTTCCATAAGGACGTTCATTCCAGCTTCAAATCCAGCAACAAATGCTTGCTCAATCTCTTCTAAAAGGCCTTCTCCCGCAATCATTGTTGAAACCAGAGGTCCAGTAAGCGTGCCATGCCCATACTCCAGTGTGCCGGACATTACGTTGACGATTACAACGCGAACCTGCAGCATTTCTCCGGCAGCTTCCAACTTTATCGTGGAAATATTTCATTCTTCCTCTGGAGCATCGCTTCCTTTGGCCTGGCCCAGCCCGTAGGCGCCAAGACTGTCTTTCTCATCGG
>NW_911619.1:0-1158 GCF_000209065.1 Trypanosoma cruzi | reverse complement strand
AGTGGCGGGAATGCCCATTATTATTATTTTTCCCTGCTCTTACCGACATGTCTAGCCGCACGATGTCATCAGGGTGCCGAGGAGGTGGTCGAGCAGCGACATGAGTTTCCTGTCATGAGGCAGCTGCCATTGGGAGAAGCTTTCGGTGCGAAGGTCCTTCTTGATGCCCAGCCGTTGGCGCACAGCCAGAGCGTCTGTACATTCTGGAAGCAGATGGTGCAGCGTTTTCTGCGGGCTAATTGTTGCGCTTGTGGAGGCTGGCTGATCCTGCGACAGCAGTGATTGCCTCCTGGCACTGCTGCTGCGGTGCCGATCAGCGTCTGGGTTTTGTGCGCGGCGATTTCTGTGTTGTGCGGTGCTTTTTTTGTGTGGGGAGGACCGTGTCGCAGCAATCGCGGTGGAGGTCGGGAAGCGGTGGAGGGCGTTCCGGATGAAAGCACCGACAGTGACCGATGTGGTTCGTGTGTCCCACCAGTGTGGCGTCACAGTGCGGGCATTTCTTCTTCCGACGGCGTGTGGAGGGCCGTCTCTCCACAGGCGGTGCATCGGCCTCCCTTGTTGTCGGGGGAACAGCTTCCGTCCCGGTGCGGTGGGATCGTCGTTGGAGCGCATGGAAGCGGACTGTTCCGGTGAGATGTTGCGGAAACGGCGTTGGTTCGTGCAGTCTCTCACAGTCCAGTACAGGCGACCCCAGAGCTCGGATTCCCCGCACCCTTCCCGTGCAGTGTGTATCCGTTCCTGTTGGTCGAGGGCTTCCTGAGTGATCAGGTGCTTGCCGCCTGGATCTGATGGCCTGGCGCCGCCAAGCAGGTAGTGGTGGGTGTCCTGATGCATGGTACTACGCCACTTGTTGGTGAGCTGGGTGTTAATGCATGACAGCAGGTCCGTGTGCCGTATGGGTGCTATTCCATGCTCCGTGTATTGCCCGGTTGCCGTGGTCTGCGTCTAATGATCTGCAGGCTCGTTAACATGTACTCCGCGATGTTCGTAGCAAAACTGCAGCTGCACGGACCAGCCAGCACGCGTCAGCGACAAGAGACGCTGCCAGATCCGATCCTCTGTCCAGTCGGTATGGCTGTGCGGGCCGTTGGTGACGGCGGCTAGAAGGGACTGACTGTCTGTAACCACAAGCAGGGTTTTTGCCTGTGCTGGATACGA
>NW_911618.1:0-1158 GCF_000209065.1 Trypanosoma cruzi | reverse complement strand
GGACGCCTCGCAGGAATTTCTTGCAAATCTCCCTTCGCAGGTCCGCAAGAAAAACGCAGCGGAATATAAAGAGAGCGCAACAACGCAAAAAAATAATCCTCCTAACCGACCAGGTGGCAGGCCGCCCTCGCGCAAGTGGACAAAACACAACTTCACTCCGGTCTTGTCGTGGTGTTCGTCTCGCAACATTTTCTTCCTTCTCGTCGCAGTGCACATCCCCCACACACACACACACATCAGTTGTTCGGGCCATGTTCCTGCGGCCAAACATCGCGCTGCTGGATCCCGCGGCACAGTCCTCGGCACAGAAGTGAGGGGAGGAAGAGGGACCGCAGAAGGTGCGAGCAAATCCGAATTCGGTGGCGGTCGCTGCAGTGAATGTTGACGTCCCACGCGGTGTCCCTTTTCTAGGTCCGGCCCTCACCGTGCCATGCTCTCAGCGTGCGGTGTGCCGGCCGCTCCGAACATCCACACGTGCTTGCGTCTCACCGTCGCTCCCAGTCCCTTTCGTTGGCTGCATCAGGGATGCCGCCATCCAGAGACGGGCATAAGGACGTTGCATCCAACAAAACCTTCAGAGGCACCCGCTGGGCCAACGACGACCGTCACTGCGGGATGTGTGACCCTTCCGCCGCTTACCTCAAATCGCACTTCTACACCTCCTCGAGCAGCAGCAGCAGCATAAATACGCCGGTCCACTAGGGGCCGTCACCAGCCATTGCAGGAAGACCACTGTGCCTCAGTGCCATGAAACCCGAATTGCATTGACGGGCCAATTCGGAAAATCCTGTCGCATCCTCCCCAATTATGCGGAAACACATCCGTCGTGCATGTGTCCACCGCAGCCAAATGAATCCGGTCCAAATACCCTCCAAATCAAATTCCCCTTTTCTCAAGCCATTCCCTCATTCCATACGCCCTGACCCTCGTCCGCACGTGCCCGCTCACACAAACCGCCATAGACAGATGGTGGCCGCCCAACGCTCCGGAAAAACATGCCCAGCACGCACGCGCACAATAAATGGCATGCGCAAACGCACGGCACGACGGCGGAGAAGCGCACACCGAAAGGATGCGGCCCTCCACAGCAGTCGCAGCCCACCGCGTGCATCACACCCGCAGGAAGAGTGACTCGCGGTGCACGCTCCCTCTCTCCTC
>NW_911617.1:0-1158 GCF_000209065.1 Trypanosoma cruzi | reverse complement strand
GGACGCTGGAGTCGCACTTATCGCAGCGCCACGCGAGGGATGAGCGTATGGCACCGATTGGGGGCGCCCGCTACTGCACGGAGCTGACGCTGGCCGCATCGGCTGACCTTGGCTGCTTGAGGGTGAACGGGGAGATGGCGGAGCCGACGCGTTGCTGCAGCAAGTCGGGATGTAGGCTGCTGCTGCAGCAGAGGAAGCGCTCCGCACCGAACATGAGTGAATATTGCTACATGGTCTGCGACGTGGGTGTCCCTGTCAAACGCTGCGCGTCGGACCGGTATTCCCGCGGTTGGTATTTGGGGAGCATCCATGAAATGTCAGCAAAACGCTCGATGGGCCGTTGCCCCATCACTGATCCCGCACTGGATGTGAGGAATATTGAGGGTGTTATTTGGGAGGGGAGAATATTTGTCTGCGGTGCCCGGGGATGAGCCATCTTGGTGTCTGGACACGCTTCCCAACAACACGACGGATGCGAGGAACCCGGAGGAGACACATCTCAGTGCTGCAGCGCATGCGGCATTGAGGTGCCTCGGCATGTAATTGCATCTGGAAGTGACTGAAGAGGGTAACGTCCGTTGTGTCCCGTGCACGGACGGAGCGACGATTGCTTGGGCCACTCCGCCCTACGATGGGGGGACCGTTAGTTGCCGTGACCACGCGCAGGTGTGCACGATATCTGCCAGCAGCGGTAGCCTACTTCCAGTGGTTCCGTGGGACGGCGAGGAGAGGGCGTGTGGAGCAGGACGGTTTCACCGGCATCTACTGAGCAAGGATTGCCACGGGCGTCCGTCCCCGTTGCGGGGAGCATTGAGACCGACTGCGGCACCCACACAAAGGATGTTGTCACGGCTATTCCCGAAAGGAAGTTTTTGCTACAGGAACCATGGCAGCCTTCTGTGCTGCTTTTGTTGTTGGAGTGAGGCACGGGCGAAGGAAACTGCATGCCGTCCCGCTGTTAACAGTTGTGCGCATCACTGGTGCCATGCAGCTGCGGCCTTCCGAGGTGTGTGCACAGCGGCGGTATATCGCTTTGCTTGGTCGGCACGACTGCGCTGTGGCGGGGATCGCTGTCCTTTGCGCCGCTAGAGCCCCGCTCTCCGTGGCGTGTTGTGGCGGTGGATGTGCCTCACTGTCGACCAACACGCGGCGACCCAG